>NC_069505.1:19290546-19306228 GCF_027579735.1 Bombina bombina
TGTGAGAGTGTATAAGAGTATGAGTATGACAGTGCGTGAACGTGTGAGAGTGTATAAGAGTATGAGTATGACAGTGCGTGAACGTGTGAGAGAGTGTATAAGAGTATGAGTATGACAGTGCGTGAGCGTATGAGAGTGTATAAGAGTATGAGTATGACAGTGCGTGAGCATATGAGTGTATGTGTCAGATTGAGAGTGTATAAGAGTATGAGTATGACAGTGCGTGAGCGTATGAGTGTATGTGTCGGATTGAGAGTGTATAAGAGTATGAGTATGACAGTGCGTGAGCGTATGAGAGTGTATAAGAGTATGAGTATGACAGTGCGTGAACGTGTGAGAGTGTATAAGAGTATGAGTATGACAGTGCGTGAACGTGTGAGAGTGTATAAGAGTATGAGTATGACAGTGCGTGAGCGTGTGAGAGTGTATAAGAGTATGACAGTGCGTGAGCGTATGAGAGTGTATAAGAGTATGAGTATGACAGTGCGTGAGCGTATGAGAGAGTATAAGAGTATGAGTATGACAGTGCGTGAACGTGTGAGAGTGTATAAGAGTATGAGTATGACAGTGCGTGAACGTGTGAGAGTGTATAAGAGTATGAGTATGACAGTGCGTGAACGTGTGAGAGTGTATAAGAGTATGAGTATGACAGTGCGTGAACGTGTGAGAGTGTATAAGAGTATGAGTATGACAGTGCGTGAACGTGTGAGAGTGTATAAGAGTATGAGTATGACAGTGCGTGAACGTGTGAGAGTGTATAAGAGTATGAGTATGACAGTGCGTGAGCGTATGAGAGTGTATAAGAGTATGAGTATGACAGTGCGTGAATGTGTGAGAGTGTATAAGAGTATGAGTATGACAGTGCGTGAATGTGTGAGAGTGTATAAGAGTATAAGTATGACAGTGCGTGAACGTGTGAGAGTGTATAAGAGTATGAGTATGACAGTGCGTGAGCGTGTGAGAGTGTATAAGAGTATGAGTATGACAGTGCGTGAATGTGTGAGAGTGTATAAGAGTATGAGTATGACAGTGCGTGAATGTGTGAGAGTGTATAAGAGTATAAGTATGACAGTGCGTGAACGTGTGAGAGTGTATAAGAGTATAAGTATGACAGTGCGTGAACGTGTGAGAGTGTATAAGAGTATAAGTATGACAGTGCGTGAACGTGTGAGAGTGTATAAGAGTATAAGTATGACAGTGCGTGAGCGTGTGAGAGTGTATAAGAGTATGAGTATGACAGTGCGTGAACGTGTGAGAGTGTATAAGAGTATGAGTATGACAGTGCGTGAGCGTGTGAGAGTGTATAAGAGTATAAGTATGACAGTGCGTGAACGTGTGAGAGTGTATAAGAGTATAAGTATGACAGTGCGTGAGCGTATGAGTGTATGTGTCAGATTGAGAGTGTATAAGAGTATGAGTATGACAGTGCGTGAACGTGTGAGAGTGTATAAGAGTATGAGTATGACAGTGCGTGAGCGTGTGAGAGTGTATAAGAGTATAAGTATGACAGTGCGTGAACGTGTGAGAGTGTATAAGAGTATAAGTATGACAGTGCGTGAGCGTATGAGTGTATGTGTCAGATTGAGAGTGTATAAGAGTATGAGTATGACAGTGCGTGAACGTGTGAGAGTGTATAAGAGTATGAGTATGACAGTGCGTGAGCGTGTGAGAGTGTATAAGAGTATGAGTATGACAGTGCGTGAGCGTGTGAGAGTGTATAAGAGTATAAGTATGACAGTGCGTGAACGTGTGAGAGTGTATAAGAGTATAAGTATGACAGTGCGTGAGCGTATGAGTGTATGTGTCAGATTGAGAGTGTATAAGAGTATGAGTATGACAGTGCGTGAACGTGTGAGAGTGTATAAGAGTATGAGTATGACAGTGCGTGAGCGTATGAGAGTGTATAAGAGTATGAGTATGACAGTGCGTGAACGTGTGAGAGTGTATAAGAGTATGAGTATGACAGTGCGTGAGCGTGTGAGAGTGTATAAGAGTATGACAGTGCGTGAGCGTATGAGAGTGTATAAGAGTATGAGTATGACAGTGCGTGAGCGTATGAGAGAGTATAAGAGTATGAGTATGACAGTGCGTGAACGTGTGAGAGTGTATAAGAGTATGAGTATGACAGTGCGTGAACGTGTGAGAGTGTATAAGAGTATGAGTATGACAGTGCGTGAACGTGTGAGAGTGTATAAGAGTATGAGTATGACAGTGCGTGAACGTGTGAGAGTGTATAAGAGTATGAGTATGACAGTGCGTGAACGTGTGAGAGTGTATAAGAGTATGAGTATGACAGTGCGTGAGCGTATGAGAGTGTATAAGAGTATGAGTATGACAGTGCGTGAATGTGTGAGAGTGTATAAGAGTATGAGTATGACAGTGCTTGAATGTGTGAGAGTGTATAAGAGTATAAGTATGACAGTGCGTGAACGTGTGAGAGTGTATAAGAGTATGAGTATGACAGTGCGTGAGCGTATGAGAGTGTATAAGAGTATGAGTATGACAGTGCGTGAATGTGTGAGAGTGTATAAGAGTATGAGTATGACAGTGCGTGAATGTGTGAGAGTGTATAAGAGTATAAGTATGACAGTGCGTGAACGTGTGAGAGTGTATAAGAGTATAAGTATGACAGTGCGTGAACGTGTGAGAGTGTATAAGAGTATAAGTATGACAGTGCGTGAGCGTATGAGTGTATAAGAGTATGAGTATGACAGTGCGTGAATGTGTGAGAGTGTATAAGAGTATGAGTATGACAGTGCGTGAGCGTATGAGAGTGTATAAGAGTATAAGTATGACAGTGCGTGAGCGTATGAGTGTATGTGTCAGATTGAGAGTGTATAAGAGTATGAGTATGACAGTGCGTGAGCGTATGAGTGTATGTGTCAGATTGAGAGTGTATAAGAGTATGAGTATGACAGTGCGTGAGCGTGTGAGAGTGTATAAGAGTATGAGTATGACAGTGCGTGAATGTGTGAGAGTGTATAAGAGTATAAGTATGACAGTGCGTGAACGTGTGAGAGTGTATAAGAGTATAAGTATGACAGTGCGTGAACGTGTGAGAGTGTATAAGAGTATGAGTATGACAGTGCGTGAGCGTATGAGAGTGTATAAGAGTATGAGTATGACAGTGCGTGAGCGTATGAGAGTGTATAAGAGTATGAGTATGACAGTGCGTGAATGTGTGAGAGTGTATAAGAGTATGAGTATGACAGTGCGTGAATGTGTGAGAGTGTATAAGAGTATAAGTATGACAGTGCGTGAACGTGTGAGAGTGTATAAGAGTATAAGTATGACAGTGCGTGAACGTGTGAGAGTGTATAAGAGTATAAGTATGACAGTGCGTGAGCGTATGAGTGTATGTGTCAGATTGAGAGTGTATAAGAGTATAAGTATGACAGCGCGTGAGCGTATGAGAGTGTATAAGAGTATAAGTATGACAGTGCGTGAGCGTATGAGTGTATGTGTCAGATTGAGAGTGTATAAGAGTATAAGTATGACAGCGCGTGAACGTGTGAGAGTGTATAAGAGTATGAGTATGACAGTGCGTGAGCGTATGAGAGTGTATAAGAGTATGAGTATGACAGTGCGTGAACGTGTGAGAGTGTATAAGAGTATGAGTATGACAGTGCGTGAGCGTATGAGAGTGTATAAGAGTATGAGTATGACAGTGCGTGAATGTGTGAGAGTGTATAAGAGTATGAGTATGACAGTGCGTGAATGTGTGAGAGTGTATAAGAGTATGAGTATGACAGTGCGTGAATGTGTGAGAGTGTATAAGAGTATAAGTATAACAGTGCGTGAACGTGTGAGAGTGTATAAGAGTATGAGTATGACCGTGCGTGAGCGTATGAGAGTGTATAAGAGTATGAGTATGACAGTGCGTGAATGTGTGAGAGTGTATAAGAGTATGAGTATGACAGTGCGTGAACGTGTGAGAGTGTATAAGAGTATAAGTATGACAGTGCGTGAACGTGTGAGAGTGTATAAGAGTATGAGTATGACAGTGCGTGAGCGTATGAGAGTGTATAAGAGTATGACAGTGCGTGAGCGTATGAGAGAGTGTATAAGAGTATGAGTATGACAGTGCGTGAATGTGTGAGAGTGTATAAGAGTATGAGTATGACAGTGCGTGAATGTGTGAGAGTGTATAAGAGTATAAGTATGACAGTGCGTGAACGTGTGAGAGTGTATAAGAGTATAAGTATGACAGTGCGTGAACGTGTGAGAGTGTATAAGAGTATGAGTATGACAGTGCGTGAGCGTATGAGAGTGTATAAGAGTATGAGTATGACAGTGCGTGAGCGTATGAGAGTGTATAAGAGTATGAGTATGACAGTGCGTGAATTTGTGAGAGTGTATAAGAGTATGAGTATGACAGTGCGTGAACGTGTGAGAGTGTATAAGAGTATAAGTATGACAGTGCGTGAACGTGTGTGAGTGTATAAGAGTATGAGTATGACAGTGCGTGAGCGTATGAGAGAGTGTATAAGAGTATGAGTATGACAGTGCGTGAGCGTATGAGTGTATGTGTCAGATTGAGAGTGTATAAGAGTATGAGTATGACAGTGCGTGAGCGTATGAGAGAGTGTATAAGAGTATGAGTATGACAGTGCGTGAGCGTATGAGTGTATGTGTCAGATTGAGAGTGTATAAGAGTATGAGTATGACAGCGCGTGAGCGTATGAGAGAGTGTATAAGAGTATGAGTATGACAGTGCGTGAGCGTATGAGTGTATGTGTCAGATTGAGAGTGTATAAGAGTATGAGTATGACAGTGCGTGAGCGTATGAGAGAGTGTATAAGAGTATGAGTATGACAGTGCGTGAGCGTATGAGTGTATGTGTCAGATTGAGAGTGTATAAGAGTATGAGTATGACAGTGCGTGAGCGTATGAGAGAGTGTATAAGAGTATGAGTATGACAGTGCGTGAGCGTATGAGTGTATGTGTCAGATTGAGAGTGTATAAGAGTATGAGTATGACAGTGCGTGAGCGTATGAGAGAGTGTATAAGAGTATGAGTATGACAGTGCGTGAGCGTATGAGTGTATGTGTCAGATTGAGAGTGTATAAGAGTATGAGTATGACAGCGCGTGAGCGTATGAGAGAGTGTATAAGAGTATGAGTATGACAGTGCGTGAGCGTATGAGTGTATGTGTCAGATTGAGAGTGTATAAGAGTATGAGTATGACAGTGCGTGAGCGTATGAGAGAGTGTATAAGAGTATGAGTATGACAGTGCGTGAGCGTATGAGAGAGTGTATAAGAGTATGAGTATGACAGTGCGTGAGCGTATGAGAGAGTGTATAAGAGTATGAGTATGACAGTGCGTGAGCGTATGAGAGAGTGTATAAGAGTATGAGTATGACAGTGCGTGAGCGTATGAGTGTATGTGTCAGATTGAGAGTGTATAAGAGTATGAGTATGACAGTGCGTGAGCGTATGAGAGAGTGTATAAGAGTATGAGTATGACAGTGCGTGAGCGTATGAGAGAGTGTATAAGAGTATGAGTATGACAGTGCGTGAGCGTATGAGTGTATGTGTCAGATTGAGAGTGTATAAGAGTATGAGTATGACAGCGCTTGAGCGTATGAGTGTATGTGTCAGATTGTGAGTGTAAGTGTGAATATCTGTGTGCAAGCTTGTGCTTATGTGCTATTCATGCAAAAAAAAGTGATTTGCATAGTGCATGAGTTCATGTTTGGGCAGACATAGGGTGGCAACCCTATTACCTCCCCACCAATGTTCTCTATTAGTCACTTTACACCCCAAACAAGCCCTATAAAGGGCTATAATAGGAAAAGCCCCTGGATCATTCTTTCTGTATATAGAGCAGGTTTGTATGCTATGTAAGCACCTCAGAAGGAGAATACACGCACTATATTTGGGGGTTACTCCTCCAAAACTTGTCATTACTTTATGTGGCCTGTATTAACCCCAATAGTCACGTGGTCATTATCATACCTAAGTGCTATTTCCTTGTTCTTTATATTGCAAATTTGTGTGACAGGTAAGTGCTTCTGCCTATACTAAGCAGGAATTAACAGATATATAAATATATAGAATACTTGGGGGTTACTCTTCCCCTTTTTATTATTTTCCTTGACCCCCACTAGTCCCTAAACAGAACTGAAGTCAAATATAACAATCACACACTGCACATTATAATGATCACACACTGGCATTAGGGGTCACTCTTTGGACACGGGTATCTGATCACCTTACAACTGACTCCACCATCCCCAGATGTCTCCATATTGTGTTTTCATGTAGACTCTGGTCTGATTCAACTTTAACCTCGTGACGTCAAAGACTATGGACGAAGACGGCGTCCATGTTGTAAAAGGGCAAACTCTTATGTAAAATTCACTTTCCACTGTGACCCATAACACGTGGTTATACCATGTAGTAGTTAAAAGGTTTAATTGCACGCTGCCATTGGGATTTCTATTTCGTCTAGTTTTTATATTTTATATTTGAATTAAATGGCGCATGCGTAGTACATAACAGGACGGTAAGTCATCGCATTTTTATTACGGATAGTAAAGATGGCTACTATTGTATTCGCCTTCCGACGGGCCACAACCAATCAGATCTGATATTGTAACAAAGTAACGATAATGCTATTTTGTGATTGGCTGTGGCGTTTGTAGCGTGTTTTCGGCCAATCAGCTTGAAAGCTCCGTTTCACACGTGACTGCGGACATTTTGTGATCAGCGGGAAGAATGGTGCCTTGTTATGTGTAAAATGTAGCGTCTGTAGGGGCCGGTAATGGCGGCTCTGCTACTAGTATTATATTTTATTATAGCCCACTAGTTTTCTAGCGATTATTTATTCTCAGAATTTTGCGAGTAACCAAGCTGCATGAAAACCTGTGAAGTTAAAGGGACAGTTTAGCCAAAATTAAACTTTCATTATTCAGATAGGACTTGCAATTTTAATTAATTTTCCAATTTACTTTTATCATCAAATTTGCTTTTTTCTCTTGGTATTCTTAGTTGAAACTAAACCTAGACAGACTCATATTAATTTCTAAGCCCTTGAAGGCTGCCTCATGCTTTTCCACACAAAGAGACAAAGTACACAGGGGCCTTACAGAGAGGCACAGGGGGTTATTTAGCACAACACAAGGCTAAAGACAATAGATAACAAACAGTCACAGCCATGTGGTCAGGGGGCTGGAAGAAGGTTCCTAGATACAAGGTAATCACAGAGGTGTTGTGCACAACAGGGGAATACTAAATAAAGGGATTTTCTATCTTTTAATAACAATTCTATTGTAGACTGATCCTTTAACCCTTTCTTGTTTAGTTTTCTTGAACTAGTATTGTGTCCTGGGAAATTAACCCCTTCATGCCCTCTTTTGTGTATTTTTTTTATTATCCATTACACAATTCCAAATGACCTCAAATAAGTGTATGTTCTTTATCTGCTTCTATATGGGTTGTATGTGTGTATAGGGGTTGTTGTGTATGTGGGGGCATTGAAAATCGGCTGATCTTTGAGTTAAAGGGACCTGTAACCCATTTTTTTTTTATTTAAATAACTTTCCAATTTTTCTTTCACGATTCAGATTAAGAATACGATTTTAAACAACTTTCTAATTTACTTCTATTATATAATCTGTTTCATTCTCTTGGTTTCATTTGATGAAGTAGCAGCAATGGTTTCTAACTCAACACATGGGTGGGCCAATCACAATCAATATTTATATGCAGCCACCAGTCAACAGCTAGAACCTAGGTTCTCTGCTGCACCTGAACTTGCCTAGATAAACCTTTCAGCAAAGGATAACAAGAGAAGGAAGCAAATTAAATAGAAGTACATTGGAAAGTTGTTAAAAATCTCACTTCTATAAGCTGTCTGCTCAGTTTCTTCAAGTTGCAACATTGTATAGAAATGATTCAAAGTGGCTGTTCATTTAAAATGCTTGATTGTGCCATGGGGGCTAAAATTAGAAATTGCCTGTGTGTGTATATAAGTGTGTATTTATGAATGTGTGATAAATATATCTATATATATATCCTTTATCCAAACTGCTTGAGACTGGAAAGGTTTGTATTTCGGAATAGTTTGAATTTTAGAATATTTGCATTTTTAGGTCAGTTTAAAGTGATGGTCAAGTATGACTAACTACATCTTGCGATCCTAATGTAACTAGTAAAATAATGTGACTTTCATTCATCATTTCGCCATATTCATTCTAGTTTGTGCGCTATCTTATATTATTTTCCTACCTTACTAATATCCATCCTCCTCCCGTCGATTGTCCGCCATTGTTTTTTCTGCTGTCACGTGTTTTTATTATCCAATTACAGTACAGGCCACTCGGGGAATCAGCTCTAAGTAAAAACACCCTTATTCAATTCTGCGCATGCCCTAGCTCCGTAACCGCGGTGAGACAGAGATTAGGATGCGATTACAGAGCTAGGGCATGTGCAGAATTGAATAAGGGTGTTTTTACTTAGAGCTGATTCCCCGAGTGGCCTGTACTGTAATTGGATAATAAAAACACGTGACGGCAGAAAAAACAATGGCGGACAATCGACGGGAGGAGGATGGATATTAGTAAGGTAGGAAAATAATATAAGATAGCGCACAAACTAGAATGAATATGGCGAAATGATGAATGAAAGTCACATTATTTTGCTAGTTACATTAGGATCGCAAGATGTAGTTAGTCATACTTGACCATCACTTTAACCTTTTAACACCGTTGTAGCGTTCTGTTACACCCTTACAACGCCGGGGTTTAGCGCAGTTAGTACGGAATAGAACGTCCAAGCCGTTTGTCTGTCCTGACGCCAACGGCACTTCCTGGTTGGGATCGCGGTCTGGAGGGTGTGCCTAGCTTCGTATGGATGCCCCCCTCTCCCAATCCTATCATTGAAATATTGTGATCACGTGCACGATCGTGGGATTGCAATTTTGTCTACATCAGAACTTTGTTCCGATGTACACAAAATGATCCTGTCATGAAAGGGTTAAACGGGATGGAACCAAGTGTAAACAACAATATCTTATTTCATTTAGGTAATATTTATATATCATAATACAGCTTGTACATGTAACCTAAAAGCAGTTAGATAGGTGGAGTGTGCACGTGGCTGGAGCAATATATGGCAGCAGTTTTATAACAGTAGGTGGCAGCGGTGTTTCCTGTCATGTATACTCCAGAAATGTCCATGCTAACTATCTAGGTATCTCTTCAACAATGAAAAGTATGAGAACAAAGAATATTGAAAACTTGTTTTTTAATTGTATGTTGTCTCTATCACCAAATAAAAATGTTGTTTCATGTCTTTTTAATCTGTAGGTTGAAACGCTATCATAAATAAAACTGGATGAGGGACAGCCAAACTCTGCTAGCAAGGTGAGGTTTACAGCATGGCAAGACACAAGGTATTTATACAGCTCCGTAAGGTCTCTCCCAGGTGTGCTGTCCGCAGAAGCACAAAGGAAAGGGGCAGTGGTGCTGCAGATCGCCCTCATCTTTATTTCCCTTCAGATGATGTCCGGCAGTGGCACCCTGGTACACCTATCTACTGTCTGGTCACAAAACGCCATACCGCCAACAGAGAGAAGGGCAAGGAACGACAACTCAGGAGCTGGGAGAAATAGATTAGTCACAAATAGCCATACCGCCAACAGAGAGAAGGGCAAGGAACGACAACTTAGGAGCTGGGAGAAATAGATTAGTCACAAAAAGCCATACCGCCAACAGAGAGAAGGGCAAGGAACGACAACTCAGGAGCTGGGAGAAATAGATTAGTCACAAAAAGCCATACCGCCAACAGAGAGAAGGGCAAGGAACGACAACTCAGGAGCTGGGAGAAATAGATTAGTCACAAATAGCCATACCGCCAACAGAGAGAAGGGCAAGGAACGACAACTCAGGAGCTGGGAGAAATAGATTAGTCACAAAAAGCCATACCGCCAACAGAGAGAAGGGCAAGGAACGACAACTCAGGAGCTGGGAGAAATAGATTAGTCACAAAAAGCCGTACCGCCAACAGAGAGAAGGGCAAGGAACGACAACTCAGGAGCTGGGAGAAATAGATTAGTCACAAATAGCCATACCGCCAACAGAGAGAAGGGCAAGGAACGACAACTCAGGAGCTGGGAGAAATAGATTAGTCACAAAAAGCCATACCGCCAACAGAGAGAAGGGCAAGGAACGACAACTCAGCAGCTGGGAGAAATAGATTAGTCACAAATAGCCATACCGCCAACAGAGAGAAGGGCAAGGAACGACAACTCAGGAGCTGGGAGAAATAGATTAGTCACAAATAGCCATACCGCCAACAGAGAGAAGGGCAAGGAACGACAACTCAGGAGCTGGGAGAAATACATTAGTCACAAATAGCCATACCGCCAACAGAGAGAAGGGCAAGGAACGACAACTCAGGAGCTGGGAGAAATAGATTAGTCACAAATAGCCATACCGCCAACAGAGAGAAGGGCAAGGAACGACAACTCAGGAGCTGGGAGAAATAGATTAGTTACAAATAGCCATACCGCCAACAGAGAGAAGGGCAAGGAACGACAACTCAGGAGCTGGGAGAAATAGATTAGTCACAAATAGCCATACCGCCAACAGAGAGAAGGGCAAGGAACGACAACTCAGGAGCTGGGAGAAATAGATTAGTCACAAAAAGCCATACCGCCAACAGAGAGAAGGGCAAGGAACGACAACTCAGGAGCTGGGAGAAATAGATTAGTCACAAATAGCCATACCGCCAACAGAGAGAAGGGCAAGGAACGACAACTCAGGAGCTGGGAGAAATAGATTAGTCACAAAAAGCCGTACCGCCAACAGAGAGAAGGGCAAGGAACGACAACTCAGGAGCTGGGAGAAATAGATTAGTCACAAATAGCCGTACCGCCAACAGAGAGAAGGGCAAGGAACGACAACTCAGGAGCTGGGAGAAATAGATTAGTCACAAATAGCCATACCGCCAACAGAGAGAAGGGCAAGGAACGACAACTCAGGAGCTGGGAGAAATAGATTAGTTACAAATAGCCGTACCGCCAACAGAGAGAAGGGCAAGGAACGACAACTCAGGAGCTGGGAGAAATAGATTAGTCACAAAAAGCCATACCGCCAACAGAGAGAAGGGCAAGGAACGACAACTCAGGAGCTGGGAGAAATAGATTAGTCACAAAAAGCCATACCGCCAACAGAGAGAAGGGCAAGGAACGACAACTCAGGAGCTGGGAGAAATAGATTAGTCACAAATAGCCATACCGCCAACAGAGAGAAGGGCAAGGAACGACAACTCAGGAGCTGGGAGAAATAGATTAGTCACAAATAGCCATACCGCCAACAGAGAGAAGGGCAAGGAACGACAACTCAGGAGCTGGGAGAAATAGATTAGTCACAAAAAGCCATACCGCCAACAGAGAGAAGGGCAAGGAACGACAACTCAGGAGCTGGGAGAAATAGATTAGTCACAAATAGCCATACCGCCAACAGAGAGAAGGGCAAGGAACGACAACTCAGGAGCTGGGAGAAATAGATTAGTCACAAAAAGCCATACCGCCAACAGAGAGAAGGGCAAGGAACGACAACTCAGGAGCTGGGAGAAATAGATTAGTCACAAAAAGCCATACCGCCAACAGAGAGAAGGGCAAGGAACGACAACTCAGGAGCTGGGAGAAATAGATTAGTCACAAAAAGCCATACCGCCAACAGAGAGAAGGGCAAGGAACGACAACTCAGGAGCTGGGAGAAATAGATTAGTCACAAAAAGCCATACCGCCAACAGAGAGAAGGGCAAGGAACGACAACTCAGGAGCTGGGAGAAATAGATTAGTTACAAATAGCCGTACCGCCAACAGAGAGAAGGGCAAGGAAAGACAACTCAGGAGCTGGGAGAAATAGATTAGTCACAAATAGCCATACCGCCAACAGAGAGAAGGGCAAGGAACGACAACTCAGGAGCTGGGAGAAATAGATTAGTCACAAAAAGCCATACCGCCAACAGAGAGAAGGGCAAGGAACGACAACTCAGGAGCTGGGAGAAATAGATTAGTTACAAATAGACGTACGATTAACCAATACTTATGCTTAATTTCCTCTTAATAAAATTTCTGTTATTAAATTTAAAGTGGGTTCTTTGTAACAATGTTTTATTCACGATACTTTCACTGTACTTTTCTTTACTCTGGGCCCTTCAGGTCTGTTTAATACATAGGATTTATCATTATTTAGTTTAAAGGGATATACAATCCAAAAAGTGTTCTTTTGGGACTCAGACAGAGAATACCATTTTAAAAAAGTTGCCAATTTACTTCTGTTCTCAAATTTCCTTTGTTCCCCTGATATTCTAGACCTAGGTAGGCAACTGGAGCACTATATGGCAGGAAACAATGCTGCCATATAGTGCTACAGATACATGCACACTCTTAAAGGGACATTTAACACCTGATGAAAATTGCTAAAACCTACTTTTTCTTAATAATATTTTATATGTTCCTCTTACCCCAAACAATTGAAGGAGATTGTTTTGAAGTACAGCATTGATCCAGTGCTTGATTTCCTATGTAAGCTGCCATATTGTAATGTATGTTGCAGGGGCACAGTAGTCACATGGTCATGATGCAGTCACGTGACACACAGAGTGTGAGCTGCAGTGACTGAAGATACAGATTTATTAGTCAGAGTATAAATGTATTTCCCTATTTATTTATATGCACACATTATGCAGCAGAACTTAATAAAATGCTTTTATGTTTCTAACCCCCCCACACAGTTTTATGTTGTAAGAAAAGCAGAAATCTTCTGCCCGGAGAGTATATGCAGCGTCACAGCCTCCCCTTCACGGAGGTTACAAATGATCTCCACCGATAATAGTGCTCTGCAAACAGCTTTTCTTACAACATAAAACTTGTTGGCAGTTTGAAGCATAAAACTGTGTGGGGGGGGGTTAGAAACATAAAAGCATTTTATTAAGTTCTGCTGCATAATGTGTGCATATACATAAATAGCGAAATACATTTATACTCTGACTAATAAATCTGTATCTTCAGTCACTGGAGCTCACACTCTGTGTGTCACGTGACTCCATCATGACCATGTGACTACTGTGCCCCTGCAACATACATTACAATATGGCAGCTTACATAGGAAATCAAGCACTGGATCAATGCTGTACTTCAAAACAATCTCCTTCAACTGTTTGGGGTAAGAGGAAGATATAAAATAGACAGCAGTGATTATTTATTTTTATTAAGAAGAGGTAGGTTTTAGGGATTAATAGAAGATAGGTGTTTAGTGTCCCTTTAATCTCCATGCTTTTAAAAAAAGATGCCAAGAGAACATAGAAAAATGTGGTAATATAATTAAATTAGAAAGTTGTTTAAAATCACTGCTTTATCTGAATCATGAGACATTTTTGGGTTTCATATCCCTTTAGTTATTATTTTTTTATTATCGGTTATTTGTATAGCGCCAAGTTTTGCACTGTTGTAGTCAGCTTTTAAGAAGGTGAAAGAAAAAAAATGTGGGTTTTACATCCCTTTAAGTGGTGTTATTGATTTCTGATTTGCAGA
The DNA here is from genome assembly GCF_027579735.1 of Bombina bombina. NCBI lineage: Eukaryota > Metazoa > Chordata > Amphibia > Anura > Bombinatoridae > Bombina > Bombina bombina. The sequence goes on from NC_069505.1 coordinate 19,304,097, forward strand.
TATGAAGGTGCATTAGATCATTCTAAAAGCTCCTGTGTCTGTTTATCCTCCCCCGCCCACTACTGTTATTAAAATCAGCCCCTGCTAGACACACAAAGTCTACACTGGGTCCAGCTGAAACTTAATAAATAACACAAAGGATTAGCTGGAGGCAATACCTGACACAGACAAAAGGCTATTCATGGTTTGTTGCTTGAGACAACAGCAGCTGATCTGGTTACCAAGACGTGGACACTAACAGATCTATACTTACAAAACAAGACATTTCTATAAGTTCTATCTATAAATGTTATTGTAAGTTTATCGTTTTCTCAAGATTTCTGAGTGACCTACGTACAACCCTAAGGGCACCATCCAATTATGCACCCTTTTCCCCTTTATAATGTCTTAGAGGAGTTATTCTGAAATTTAGATTCCAGGCACTAACCTCTAATTCTATTTAGGTAGAAAAGGCCTTGGGGCATATGTATCAAGCTCCGTATAGAGCGGAAGCAGCGGTCACAAAGACCGCTGCTCCATAACCTGTCCGCCTGCTCTGAGCAGGCGGACAGACATCGCTGCAATTCAACCCGATCGAGTACGATCGGGTTGATTGACATCCCCCCCTGCTGGCGGCCCATTGGCCGTGAGTCTGCAGGGGGCGGCGTCACAAGAGCTGCTGGTGCAATGCTGAATACAGCGAGCGTATTGCTCGCCGTATTCAGCGAGATCTGGTGGACCTAATCCACAGTGTTGGATCAGGACCGCCAGATCTTGATAACTTGGGGCCCTTGTCTCTTATAAAATAAATGTAATATTTATTGAATATATTTATACTAAATAGAATGAGACAATATAAATCTGAGAATTATATGTTTATTTTTAGCAGTTAAAGTTACAGAAGGGAAAAAAAAGCATAATCATTCTATTTTGGCAAGAATTTAACATAATTATTCCGATGTATACAGTTAATTATGCTTGCCTAATAAAGAATATCTATATAATAACTTTGTCTCTATTTAATTCTCCATCCCCCATGGAGCCGCTAGTGAAATGTGTACGCCCTATTCGGCATCTTGCTGACACCAATAAGAGTGGTTACTAAACATAAACATTAGTAGCTGTTTTTTATTTATATTGTTTGAAACTATTCTATTTATTAACAAAATGATAAAATAGTGAAGTAGCATTTTTGAAAAAAACGAATCAGAAAAGACACCTTTCAATCCCACAGAAAAACGGTTGTTACTGTATTGGTCCCACAGAGAATGTTCCTTTACTGATGCCTTTTATGGACACCAAAATCAAGTTGTTTATTATTATTATTGTGTAAGCTTTCAAGACCACACTGGCCACGTATAAAAAAATAATCATCTTGATTTTGTTGTCCATGAAACGGTATCACATTCTACTAAAGGCTCTTCCGATTGGAATAACTACTATTAAAGTGATGGTAAATCCTAGCGTTTGCGAAAGCAGTGCAACAAATAAAGGGGACTTTCAGTCATGAGGTAAAGTTCCTTTATTTGTATGAAGTGTTTGCGCTGAGTGTCTCAGGCTGCCTGCAGCAGAACGCTATTTTTTAATGAGGTGGCCAGAGGGCATTAATTAAGCTGGGTAGCTAGCACGCTATTGGCTAAGATCCCCTTAGTGATAAAATAGCGTTCTGCCGTGGGCAGCCTGAGACGTTCAGCACGGCAAATGCTGCAGACAAATAAAGGGGACTTTTAGTCATGAAATATAAAATACTTCATTCTTTATTTGCTCCACTGATTTCACAAACGCAAGATTTACTATCACTTTAATTATATCGGTCCTAATTAATATACAGCATAAAAAGCAAGATAAAACGATCTGCCTGCAACATGTGCATCATTTTTATTATTATAACACCGTTAACTATCTGCCATGCACAACACACTATCCATCTATATATATATATCTATACGTACTATAGACACACATACAAATATATACACACACATATACTAACTATATATATATATATATATATATATACACACAAATGTATACACACACAATACACACATATATACATACTATAATATACACATATATATATATATACACACACACATATATAAAAACACACACGTACAAATATATACACACACATACTATATGTATACAAA
>NC_069505.1:19529701-19764701 GCF_027579735.1 Bombina bombina
GTTGGAGAAAGTAATTTATCAGGTAAGCATAAATTCTGTTTTTTTGTTAAGTTGCCTAATAATTATGCACAGTAATAGTCACCTGCACACACAGATATCCCCCTAAAATAGCTATAACTAAAAACAAACTAAAAACTACTTCCAAAACTATTCAGCTTTGATATTAACGAGTTTTTTGGGTTCATTGAGAACATGGTTGTTGTTCAATAATAAAATTAATCCTCAAAAATACAACTTGCCTAATAATTCTGCACTCCCTGTATATATATATATATATATATATATATATATATATATATATATATAGCATTGATCAATTGTGCTTGCGCACAAAACGTGTCTGCGTTGTGTTCATTTTCATCTACCTGATACTTTTTACTTTTTTTTGTATTTACACTTCTTTTTTTTTTTCTATCCTTCATCTGATTAAATTTGGGATTTTGTTCTTATTCCTTTGCTATTCAGTGCGTTCTTTTTTTGGATGTTTATTGTTCTTGTTACGTGTGTAGCAGACACGTTTGGTAAATACACTGGCATTTGACCTACAATGGAGGAGGCTCCCTCCCACCCTCAATTGTGCTGTATGACGCATGCAATAGAAACCGATGGAAACAATGAAGAGACCGCTGGCAGCACTCTTCCTCATTGTATATGTTTGTGTGTGTGTTAAAAATCTATATAAAATCAAAAATACTTATGATTTATTTATTTTTTACTTTTTTTTTTTTTAAAGGAATTCTTTGTGTTTCTAAATTATTGACCCATGGAGGAAGAGATCTTGATGTGATCCTGTGCTTATCATCATTTGGTCAAATGCTGTAACCAACTCTTCCATTTTGCTTTTTATTTAGTTTTGTGTTTGTAAGAGAGTAACCAACCATGTTTGATTGTTGTTTTTTGTGTGTTTTGATTACCCAAATTATTTTGTACCACTTTATTTTCACATACATTCATCAAGTGACATTTTATTTATGTTTCATGTTAAACTTTGATTTATATATTGAAGTCTGTGAATATAAAGAGAGAAGCTTATTTTTAGTTCTTTAGACATTGCCTTTTTGAAACATTATGAATTTTTTTGTATATTCCTTCTATACATTTGCACTGAGAATCTCAGTAGTCACTGATAACTGTGTTTCTTTCTGTGAATAATGTCGAGCACAGGACTTTTAATTTTATAATCTTTTTAGGAGTTTAGTTTATTTACATTTTTCTTATAAAATCTTCTTATTTGACAAATTGGCATTTTAACCACTTGTTTTATATCAATGTGTGTTTGTAAACATGTATTGTGTGATTATAGTTTAGGGACCCAGGGAGGGAGAGACCTTGACGTGGTCCTGGGCATACCACCATTTGACCAAAATTTTGAAATGAAATCTACAATTTTTGCATATATTAAAATACTTTTTTTTATGGTTAAAAATTACAAATTTAATTAAATACATCTATAATTTAAGCAGATTCAAAAATTCAATTTTAATATGACTTCAAAAAGAAAATGGATCTTGAACATGAAAAATAAATGGAGAGGAAGGCAAGTATACTGGTGTAATTAGCTTTTATTCTTTTATATATCATTTTTATTATTATTATTTTTTTATTATCCAGTACATATACATTACACATATATTTTTTGTATATATATATATATATATATATATATATATATATATATATATATATGTGTGTGTTTCCTCCAAAAAAGAGATAAGCACAGTCTTACATTACCACAACTGCCAGGGTGCACTTCACATAAAATATGTACGTTCCTCGTTTGCAAGAAGGCACTCACTGGTCTTTAGAGAAAACAATTTTTTAATTCATATCAAAAAGCAAATATATCCATAATGTTTCGATGTCATTATGACATCTTTATCAAATGTTCTGCCAGTATCAATATCCTAGAACAATCATGTCCCCAAAGTAGAAATAATCGCTAAAAATTGTTTTCTCTAAAGACCAGGTAGTGCCTTCTTGTAAACGAGGAACGTATATATATATATATGTGTGTGTATATATTTGTATATTTGTTTGTATACGTATTAAACACAAAAATATATTTTGTACTAGGACATAAGGGTACAAATGTTAAAATATCATACAGGTTATCATATGAGGATAATGAGAAGTTATTATCTTATCATTACTTTTAGTAGCTAAATTTAGTTTAGTCTATATTAACTTTGGTGTATTTATGTATTTATATATATATATATATATATATATACAACAGACGATAACTGCTTTAAAAAATTTAAATGTTTTCTTTATTCAAAATTTTGTTAAAATCAACGGCACACATGTTGATAGTATAAAAATTCTGCAGGAAATCCGTCAGTCTATATATATATATTTGTGTGTGTAAATAAAATCTGAGAGATGGATAAAGAGAGAAAATAAAAAATATAAATATATATATATATATGAGAGAGAGATACTTATTAGATGATAATCTATGATGTTCATATTTACTACTTTTTTAGGTAATGAGTACAACTATTTGATTTTTCTTATATATCTCCCTCCCTCTCTCTCTTCTCTCTCCCCTCTCTATATCTCCTCTCTCTATATCTCCTCTCTTTCTATTTCTCCTCTCTCTATATCTCCTCTCTTTCTATTTCTCCTCTCTATTTCTCCTCTCTCTCTATTTCTCCTCACTCTCTATTTCTCCTCTCTTTCTATTCCTCCTCTCTTTCTATTCCTCCTCTCTTTCTATTTCTCCTCTCTTTCTATTTCTCCTCTCTATATTTCTCCTCTCTCTATATCTCCTCTCTCTATATCTCCTCTCTTTCTATTTCTCCTCTCTCTATATCTTCTATCTCTATATCTCCTCTCTCTCTATTTCTCCTCTCTCTCTATTTCTCCTCTCTCTCTATTTCTCCTCTCTTTCTATTTCTCCTCTTTCTATTTCTCCTTTCTATTTCTCCTCTCTCTCTATATATATATCTCCTCTCTCTCTCTCTCTCTCTCTCTCTCTCTCTCTCTCTCTCTATATATATATATATATATATATATATATATTATATATATATATAGATAGATAGATATATCTTTAGATATATATATCGGGCCTATTTATCAAAGGTCGTGCAGACGTCAAAAGAACACGCTGAATGTGGAAAGCAATATGCTCTCCGTATTCAGCATTGCACCAGCAGCTCTTGTGAGCTGCTGGTGCAACGCCGCCCCCTGCCTACTCGTGACCGATTGGCCAGCAGCAAGGGGGTTTCAATCAACCCAATTGTACTAGATCGATTTTAATTCCTGCGATTTCATACTGCCTCATCAGATCAGGAGGACAGGTTTATTGAGCAGTAGTCTTTTGAAGAAGAAGAAGAAGAAGACTTGCCAGAAACAAGGGCCCACAAGCTCAATTCTTGATAAATGTGCCCCTATATCTCCCTTTTTTTCACCATACATAATCCGCAATCATTGGAATTCCAAAAAGTTGTGTTTTGTTTTACAAGATATGATAAGTCAACGGATTTCATCCTTATGGTATATCGCCTCCTGGTCAACAGGAGGAGGCAAAGAGCACCACAGCAGAGCTGTATATATAGCTCATCAATTCAATCCCACTACAGTCATTCTCTTTGCCTGTGTTAGTGATATGAAGAGGTAAAGTGAGTTGATAGTTTATAATCTTCAATCAAGAGTTTATTATTTCTTCTGTTAAGTGTGATCAGTCCACGGGTCATCATTACTTGTGGGATATTATCTGCTCCCCTACAGGAAGTGCAAGAGGATTCACCCAGCAGAGTTGCTATATAGCTCCTCCCCTCTACGTCACCTCCAGTCATTCTCTTGCACCCAGCAACTAGATAGGTCGTGTGAGAGGACTATGGTGATTATACTTAGTTTTATATCTTCAATCAAAAGTTTGTTATTTTAAAATAACACCGGAGTGTGTTATTACCTCTCTGGCAGAGTTTGAGGAAGAATCTACCAGAGTTTTGCTATGATTTTAGCCGGAGTAGTTAAGATCATATTGCTGTTCTCGGCCATCTGAGGAGTGAGGTAAACTTCAGATCAGGGGACAGCGGGCAGATGAATCTGCATAGAGGTATGTAGCAGTTTTTATTTTCTGACAATGGAATTGATGAGAAAATCCTGCCATACCGATATAATGTCATGTATGTATACTTTACACTTCAGTATTCTGGGAGAATGGTAATTCACTAGAATTACACTGTAAGAAAGACATAAAGCTTTTTAATAACTAGAGATTATGTTTAACGTTTTTGCTGGAATGTAAAATCGTTTTCATTTACTGAGGTACTGAGTGAATAAATGTTTGGGCACTATTTTTCCACTTGGCAGTTGCTTAAATCTGTTTTTTCTGTCAGTTTCTGTTCTCCCTCACTGCTGTGTGTGTGGGGGAGGGGTGCTTTTACTATGCATCAAATATTTCAGTCAGCAACTAATTGTATTCCCTGCATGATCCGGTTCATCTCTACAGAGCTCAGGGGTCTTCAAACTTATTTTGAGGGAGGTAATTTCTCTCAGCAGAGCTGTGAGAATTATAGTTTGACTGAGATAAAAACGTTTATTCTGTAATTTGTTTCCTGCTTTCAGAAATTGTTATCTTTGCTAATGGGATTAAACCTTTGCTAAAGTTGTGTTGTTTAATTGCTGAGGGGAACAATCCTTTGCTAAAACTGTATATTCTGACAAAGATTGATGCTATAACTTAATTATTTTAACTGTTATAATTTTTTTCTGTGCTTCTTAAAGGCACAGTTCGTTTTCATATTATTTGTAAATTACTTTGAAAAGTATTTTCAAGTTGCTGTTTATTTGCTAGTGTGTTAAACATGTCTGATTCAGAGGAATATCTCTGTGCTATATGTGTTAATGCCAAAGTGGAGCCCAATAGAAATTTATGTACTAAATGTATTGATGCTACTTTAAAAAACAGTCAATCTGTACAAATTGAACATATTTCACCAAACAACGAGGGGAGAGTTATGCCGTCTAACTCGCCTCACGTGTCAGTACCTGCATCTCCCGCTCAGGAGGTGCGTGATATTGTAGCGCCGAGTACATCTGGGCGGCCATTACAAATCACATTACAAGATATGGCTACTGTTATGACTGAAGTTTTGGCTAAACTACCAGAACTAAGAGGTAAACGTGATCACTCTGGGGTGAGAACAGAGTGCGCGGATAATGCAAGGGCCATGTCTGATACTGCGTCACAGTTTGCAGAACGTGAAGACGGAGAGCTTCATTCTGTGGGTGACGGTTCTGATCCAAATAAACTGGACTCAGACATTTCAAATTTTAAATTTAAGCTTGAGAACCTCCGTGTGTTACTAGGGGAGGTATTAGCGGCTCTGAATGATTGTAACACAGTTGCAATCCCAGAGAAAATGTTTAGGTTGGATAAATATTTTGCGGTACCGACGAGTACTGACGTTTTTCCTATACCTAAGAGACTTACTGACATTGTTACTAAGGAGTGGGATAGACCCGGTGTGCCTTTCTCACCCCCTCCTATATTCAGAAAGATGTTTCCAATAGACGCCGCCACACGGGACTTATGGCAAATGGTCCCTAAGGTGGAGGGAGCAGTTTCTACTTTAGCAAGCGTACCACTATCCCAGTGGAGGATAGCTGTGCTTTTTCAGATCCAATGGATAAAAAATTAGAGGGTTACCTTAAGAAAATGTTTGTTCAACAAGGGTTTATATTGCAACCTCTTGCATGTATTGCGCCTGTCACGGCTGCAGCAGCATTTTGGTTTGAGTCTCTGGAAGAGACACTTCAATCATCCACACTAGATGACATCACACACAAACTTAAATTTCTTAAGTTAGCTAATTCATTTATTTCAGATGCCGTAATACATTTAACTAAACTTGCGGCTAAAAATTCAGGATTCGCCATTCAGGCACGCAGAGCTCTGTGGCTGAAATCCTGGTCAGCTGATGTTACGTCTAAATCTAAATTGCTTAATATTCCTTTCAAAGGGCAGACCTTATTCGGGCCCGGCTTGAAAGAGATTATTGCTGACATTACAGGAGGTAAAGGTCATGCCCTGCCTCAGGACAAGGCCAAAGCCAAGGCTAGACAGTCCAATTTTCGTTCCTTTCGTAATTTCAAAGCAGGAGCAGCATCAACTTCCTCTGCACCAAAACAGGAAGGAGCTGTTGCTCGCTACAGACAAGGCTGGAAACCTAACCAGTCCTGGAACAGGGGCAAACAGGCCAGAAAACCTGCTGCTGCCCCTAAGACAGCATGAATTGAGGGCCCCCGATCCGGGACCGGATCTAGTGGGGGGCAGACTTTCCCTCTTCGCCCAGGCTTGGGCAAGAGATGTTCAGGATCCCTGGGCGTTAGAGATCATATCTCAGGGATACCTTCTGGACTTCAAATCCTCTCCCCCAAGAGGGAGATTTCATCTGTCAAGGTTGTCAACAAACCTAACAAAGAAGGAAGCGTTTCTACGCTGCGTACAAGATCTTTTATTAATGGGAGTGATCCATCCAGTTCCGCGGTTGGAACAAGGACAAGGGTTTTACTCAAATCTGTTTGTAGTTCCCAAAAAAGAGGGAACCTTCAGGCCAATCTTGGATTTAAAGATCCTAAACAAATTCCTAAGAGTTCCATCGTTCAAGATGGAAACTATTCGAACAATTTTGCCCATGATCCAAGAGGGTCAGTACATGACCACAGTGGATTTAAAGGATGCTTACCTTCACATACCGATTCACAAAAGCCATTACCGGTATCTAAGGTTTGCCTTTTTAGACAGGCATTACCAGTTTGTAGCTCTTCCATTCGGACTGGCTACGGCTCCAAGAATCTTCACAAAGGTTCTGGGCACTCTTCTGGCGGTACTAAGACCGCGAGGAATTTCAGTAGCTCCGTACTTAGACGACATACTGATACAAGCTTCAAGCCTTCAAACTGCCAAATCTCATACAGAGATAGTACTGGCATTTCTAAGGTCGCATGGATGGAAAGTGAACGAAGAGAAAAGTTCTCTCTTTCCACTCACAAGAGTTCCCTTCCTGGGGACTCTGATAGATTCTGTAGAAATGAAGATTTACCTGACAGAGGACAGGTTAACAAAACTTCAAAGTGCATGCCGTGTCCTTCATTCTATTCAACACCCGTCAGTAGCTCAATGCATGGAGGTAATCGGACTAATGGTAGCAGCAATGGACATAGTTCCTTTTGCACGCCTACATCTCAGACCACTGCAACTGTGCATGCTAAGTCAGTGGAATGGGGATTACTCAGATTTGTCCCCCACTCTAAATCTGAATCAAGAGACCAGAAATTCTCTTCTATGGTGGCTTTATCGGCCACATCTGGCCAGGGGAATGCCATTCAGCAGGCCAGACTGGTCAATTGTAACAACAGACGCCAGCCTACTAGGTTGGGGCGCTGTCTGGAATTCTCTGAAGGCTCAGGGACTATGGAATCAGGAGGAGAGTCTTCTTCCAATAAACATTCTGGAATTGAGAGCAGTCCTCAATGCTCTTCTGGCTTGACCCCAGTTAACAACTCGGGGGTTCATCAGGTTCCAGTCGGACAACATCACGACTGTAGCTTATATCAACCATCAGGGAGGGACAAGAACCTCCCTAGCAATGATGGAAGTATCGAAGATAATTCGCTGGGCAGAGTCTCACTCTTGCCACCTGTCTGCAATCCACATCCCGGGAGTGGAGAACTGGGAGGCGGATTTCTTAAGTCGTCAGACTTTTCATCCGGGGGAGTGGGAACTTCATCCAGAGGTCTTTGCCCAAATACTTCGACGTTGGGGCAAACCAGAGATAGATCTCATGGCGTCTCGACAGAACGCCAAGCTTCCGCGCTACGGGTCCAGATCCAGGGATCCGGGAGCGGTCCTGATAGATGCCTTGACAGCACCATGGACCTTCAGGATGGCTTATGTGTTTCCACCTTTCCCGATGCTTCCTCGATTGATTGCCAGAATCAAACAGGAGAAAGCATCAGTGATTCTAATAGCGCCTGCATGGCCACGCAGGACTTGGTATACAGATCTGGTGGACATGTCATTCTGTCCACCTTGGTCGTTACCTCTGAAACAGGACCTTCTGATTCAGGGTCCTTTCAAACATCAAAATCTAACTTCTCTGAAGCTGACTGCTTGGAAATTGAACGCTTGATCTTATCAAAGCGTGGTTTTTCTGAGTCAGTTATTGATACCTTAATACAGGCTAGGAAGCCTGTTACCAGAAAGATTTACCATAAAATATGGCGTAAATACCTATATTGGTGCGAATCCAAAGGTTACTCTTGGAGTAAGGTTAGGATTCCTAGGATATTGTCTTTTCTACAAGAAGGTTTAGAAAAGGGGTTATCCGCTAGTTCCTTAAAGGGACAGATCTCAGCTCTGTCCATTCTGTTACACAAGCGTCTGTCAGAAGTTCCAGACGTTCAGGCTTTTTGTCAGGCTTTGAACAGGATTAAACCTGTGTTTAAAGCTGTGGCTCCACCATGGAGTTTAAACCTTGTTCTTAACGTTTTACAGGGTGTTCCGTTTGAACCCCTTTATTCCATTGTTATAAAGTTGTTATCTTGGAAAGTTCTATTTTTAATGGCTATTTCCTCGGCTCGAAGAGTCTCTGAGTTATCAGCCTTACATTGTGATTCTCCTTATTTGATTTTTCACTCGGATAAGGTAGTTCTGCGTACTAAACCTGGGTTCTTACCTAAGGTAGTCACTAACAGGAATATCAATCAGGAGATTGTTGTTCCATCCTTGTGCCCAAATCCTTCTTCGAGGAAGGAACGTCTTTTGCACAATCTGGATGTAGTTCGTGCCCTTAAATTTTATTTACAGGCAACTAAAGATTTTCGACAAACGTCTTCCCTGTTTGTCGTTTACTCTGGTCAGAGGAGAGGTCAAAAAGCTTCTGCTACCTCTCTCTCTTTTTGGCTTCGTAGTATAATTCGTTTAGCTTATGAGACTGCTGGACAGCAGCCTCCTGAAAGAATTACAGCTCATTCCACTAGAGCTGTGGCTTCCACTTGGGCCTTTAAGAATGAGGCCTCTGTTGAACAGATTTGCAAGGCTGCAACTTGGTCTTCGCTTCATACTTTTTCCAAATTTTACAAATTTGACACTTTTGCTTCCTCGGAGGCTATTTTTGGGAGAAAGGTTCTTCAGGCAGTGGTTCCTTCTGTATAAAGAGCCTGCCTATCCCTCCCGTCATCCGTGTACTTTTGCTTTGGTATTGGTATCCCACAAGTAATGATGACCCGTGGACTGATCACACTTAACAGAAGAAAACATAATTTATGCTTACCTGATAAATTCCTTTCTTCTGTAGTGTGATCAGTCCACGGCCCGCCCTGTTTTTTAAGGCAGGTAAATATTTTTTAAATTATACTCCAGTCACCACTACACCCTTGGCTTCTCCTTTCTCGTTGGTCCTTGGTCGAATGACTGGAGGTGACGTAGAGGGGAGGAGCTATATAGCAACTCTGCTGGGTGAATCCTCTTGCACTTCCTGTAGGGGAGCAGATAATATCCCACAAGTAATGATGACCCGTGGACTGATCACACTACAGAAGAAAGGAATTTATCAGGTAAGCATAAATTATGTTTTTTTAAAGTATATACTACTGAGTGCTAATTTTTGCTGGTGTATAACCTAGACCAGATGAGTAGTCTCTTCAGTACAAAAAGATAACTTTTTTTTTCTTTGAATCTATAGAAACTGGTGGTACATCATGTATGAGCCTTAACTGCAGTAAAAACGACTGGTAGTAGGCTTATTAATAATAATACATAACTTTCAAATGTATGTTTAAAATGTTTACTGGCTTGTTAATCGTTTTTGTGAGGTACTTGGTGATAAAACTTATTAGGGCATGATTTTTACCACATGGCCATTTTTGTTTTCTGCATAGAAACAGTTTCTGAGCTTCCCCACTGTTGTAATATGAGTGGGAGGGGCCTATTTTAGCGCTTTTTTGCGCAGTAAAAATTCAGTCACAATCTGTCTACTTCATCCTCCATGATCCAGATCGTCTCTAGAGAGCTCAGGGGTCTTCAAATCCATTTTGAGGGAGGTAATCAGGCACAGCAGTCCTGTGACAGTGTATTTGACTGTGAGAAAAACGTTAATTATATAATTGTTATCCATTTTTGGGTACTAAGGGGTTAATCATCCATTTGCTGGTGGGTGCAATCCTTTGCTAACTTAATACATTTACTGTGAAAATTTGGTTGCTATAACTATTTTGGTCATTGTTATTTCAACTGTGTCAGTTTTTCTGTGCTTCTTAAAGACACAGTAACGTTTTTTTATATTGCTTGTAAATTAATTTTGAAAAGTATTTCCAAGTTTGCTAGTCTCATTGCTAGTTTGTTTAAACATGTCTGACTCAGATGAATCTCTTTGTTCACAATGTTTAAAGGCCAATGTGGAGCCCAATAGAAATTTGTGTACTAATTGCATTGATGCTACTTTAAATAATCAACAAGCTTAAGACACTTAAGCTAGCTAACGCATTTGTTTCTGATGCCGTTGTGCATTTAACCAAACTTACGGCTAAGAACTCCGGATTCGCCATCCAAGCGCGCAGAGCGCTATGGCTTAAATCCTGGTCAGCTGACGTGACTTCTAAATCTAAATTGCTTAATATTCCTTTCAAAGGGCAGACCTTATTCGGGCCCGGCTTGAAAGAAATTATTGCTGACATTACGGGAGGTAAGGGCCATGCTCTACCTCAGGACAGTGCCAAATCAAAGGCCAAACAGTCTAATTTTCGTGCCTTTCGTAACTTCAAGGCAGGAGCAGCATCAACTTCCTCCGCTCCAAAACAGGAAGGAGCTGTTGCTCGTTACAGACAGGGCTGGAAAGTTAACCAGTCCTGGAACAGGGGCAAGCAGGCCAAGAAACCTGCTGCTGCCCCCAAAACAGCATGAAGAGAGGGCCCCCTATCCGGAAACGGATCTAGTGGGGGGCAGACTTTCTCTCTTCGCCCAGGCTTGGGCAAGAGATGTCCAGGATCCCTGGGCGTTGGAGATCATATCTCAGGGATATCTCCTGGACTTCAAAACTTCTCCTCCACGGGGGAGATTTCATCTTTCAAGGTTATCAGCAAACCAAATAAAGAAAGAGGCGTTTCTACGCTGTGTACAAGACCTCTTACTAATGGGGGTAATCCACCCAGTTCCGCGGACGGAACACGGGCAGGGATTCTATTCAAACCTATTTGTGGTTCCCAAGAAAGAGGGAACCTTCAGGCCAATCTTGGACTTAAAAATCCTAAACAAATTTCTAAGAGTTCCATCATTCAAAATGGAAACTATTCGAACCATCCTTCCCATGATCCAAGAGGGTCAGTACATGACCACAGTGGATCTAAAGGATGCCTACCTTCACATACTGATTCACAAGGACCATTACCGGTATCTGAGATTTGCCTTCCTAGACAGGCATTACCAGTTTGTAGCTCTTCCCTTCGGATTAGCTACGGCTCCAAGAATCTTTACAAAAATTCTAGGATCACTTCTGGCGGTACTAAGACCGCGAGGCATAGCGGTGACTCCGTACCTAGACGACATTCTGATACAAGCGTCAAGTTTTCAAACTGCCAAGTCTCATACAGAGATAGTTCTGGCATTTCTGAGGTTGCATGGGTGGAAGGTGAACGTGGAAAAGAGTTCTCTATTACCACTTACAAGAGTTCCCTTTCTAGGGACTCTTATAGATTCTGTAGAGATGAAAATTTACCTGACAGAGGCCAGGTTATTAAAACTTCTAAATGCTTGCCGTGTCCTTCACTCCATTCCACACCCGTCAGTAGCTCAGTGCATGGAAGTAATCGGCTTAATGGTAGCGGCAATGGACATAGTACCATTTGCGCGCCTGCATCTCAGACCGCTGCAATTGTGCATGCTAAGTCAGTGGAACGGGGATTACTCATATTTGTCCCCCCTACTAAATCTGGATCAAGAGACCAGAGATTCTCTTCTATGGTGGCTTTCTCGGCCACATCTGTCCAAGGGGATGACCTTTCGCAGGCCAGATTGGATGATTGTAACAACAGACGCCAGCCTTCTAGGCTGGGGAGCAGTCTGGAATTCCCTGAAAGCTCAGGGATTATGGACTCAGGAGGAGAAACTCCTCCCAATAAATATTCTGGAGTTAAGAGCAATATTCAATGCTCTTCTAGCTTGGCCTCAGTTAGCAACTCTGAGGTTCATCAGATTTCAGTCGGACAACATCACCACTGTGGCTTACATCAACCATCAAGGGGGAACCAGAAGTTCCCTAGCGATGTTGGAAGTCTCAAAGATAATTCGCTGGGCAGAGTCTCACTCTTGCCACCTGTCAGCGATCTACATCCCAGGCGTGGAGAACTGGGAGGCGGATTTTCTAAGTCGCCAGACTTTTCATCCGGGGGAGTGGGAGCTTCATCCGGAGGTCTTTGCTCAACTGATTCGTCGTTGGGGCAAACCAGATCTGGATCTCATGGCGTCTCGTCAGAACGCCAAGCTTCCTTGTTACGGATCCAGGTCCAGGGACCCGGGAGCGGTGCTGATAGATGCTCTGACAGCCCCTTGGGTCTTCAACATGGCTTATGTGTTTCCACCATTCCCGATGCTTCCTCGTTTGATTGCCAAGATCAAACAGGAGAGAGCTTCGGTGATTCTGATAGCGCCTGCGTGGCCACACAGGACCTGGTATGCAGACCTAGTGGACATGTCGTCCTGTCCACCGTGGTCTCTGCCTCTGAGACAGGACCTTCTAATTCAGGGTCCTTTCAAACATCCAAATCTAATTTCTCTGAGGCTGACTGCATGGAGATTGAACGCTTGATTCTATCAAAGCGTGGCTTCTCGGAGTCGGTTATTGATACCTTAATACAGGCTAGGAAGCCTGTTACCAGAAAAATTTACCATAAGATATGGCGTAAATATTTATATTGGTGCGAATCCAAGAGTTACTCATGGAGTAAGGTTAGGATTCCTAGGATATTGTCCTTTCTACAAGAGGGTTTAGAAAAGGGCTTATCTACTAGTTCGTTAAAGAGACAGATTTCTGCTCTGTCTATTCTTCTACACAAACGTCTGGCTGAAGTTCCAGACGTTCAGGCTTTCTGTCAGGCTTTAACTAGGATTAAGCCTGTGTTTAAGTCTGTTGCTCCGCCGTGGAGCTTAAACTTAGTTCTTAATGTTCTTCAAGGCGTTCCATTTAAACCCCTTCATTCCATTGATATCAAGCTGTTATCTTGGAAAGTTCTGTTTTTGATGGCTATTTCCTCGGCTCGAAGAGTCTCTGAGTTATCTGCCTTACATTGTGATTCTCCTTATCTGATTTTTCATTCAGACAAGGTAGTCCTGCGTACTAAACCTGGGTTCTTACCCAAGGTAGTTACTAACAGGAATATCAATCAAGAGATTGCTGTTCCATCTCTGTGTCCTAACCCTTCTTCAAAGAAGGAACGACTTTTGCATAATCTGGACTTAGTCCGTGCCCTGAAATTCTATTTGCAGGCAACTAAGGATTGTCGTCAAACTTCTTCCCTGTTTGTCGTTTACTCTGGACAGAGGAGAGGTCAAAAGGCTTCGGCTACCTCTCTCTCTTTTTGGCTTCGTAGCATAATACGCTTAGCCTATGAGACTGCTGGACAGCAGCCTCCTGAAAGGATTACAGCTCATTCTACTAGAGCTGTGGCTTCCACCTGGGCCTTTAAAAATGAGGCCTCTGTTGAACAGATTTGCAAGGCTGCGACTTGGTCTTCGCTTCACACTTTTTCAAAATTTTACAAATTTGACACTTTTGCTTCGTCGGAGGCTAATTTTGGGAGAAAGGTACTTCAGGCAGTGGTTCCTTCTGTTTAATGTTCCTACCTTGTCCCTCCCTTCATCCGTGTACTTTAGCTTTGGTATTGGTATTCCATAAGTAATGGATGACCCGTGGACTGACTACACTTAACAGGAGAAAACATAATTTATGCTTACCTGATAAATTCCTTTCTCCTGTAGTGTAGTCAGTCCACGGCCCGCCCTGTTTTTACGGCAGGTCTAAATTTTAATTAAACTCCAGTCACCACTGTACCCTGTGGTTTCTCCTTTCTCGTCTGCTTTGGTCAAATGACTGAGTATGATATGTGAGGGGAGGAGCTATATAGCAGCTCTGCTGGGTAATTCTCTTGCAGTTTCCTGTTAGGAAGAGATATATTCCATAAGTAATGGATGACCCGTGGACTGACTACACTACAGGAGAAAGGAATTTATCAGGTAAGCATAAATTATGTTTTTTTTCTCCAGGACAGTTTGCGTGCCTTTTTGTATTTCAGTCCCTGTTAACGTTGTTACAAACAATACAATTGTTGCTAAAAAATATGTTGTGTTTTCATCAGCTGCGGTTAATTCTGCAGATGCTTGTTCGTGTTTATTAAAAATTTGCAGTGATGCTTTGTAATCTGTTTGTGGTACTCTTTTATGATTGTTGTTGCTGGATCTTCTATCAAAGGGGACATGCTACCGTAGACCCACATAGGTGATAGTGATAATGGATGCCAGCATGATAGGATGGGTAGCAGTCTGGAACTCTATGAGGGCTCAGGGGGTATGGACTCGAATTGTCTCTCTAATTAACATTAATTTAGTAGAGTTGAGAGCAATATTCAATGCTCTTCAGGCTTGTTCTCAGTTGGCTGTTGCCAAGTACATCATATTCTGGTCTTAAAACATTTCGACTGTAGCTTACATCAATCATCGTGTGAGGAATAAGAGTTCCTTAGCAATGACTGAAGTAGCCATGATAATTCACTTTTGGGAGGTTCACTCTTGTTTTTCTGTCAGTGATCCACTTCCAGTTGTTGAATAATGTTAGACAGATTTTTTGAACAGACGTACTTTTTGTCCTGGAGAATGGGCACTTCATCAGGAGTTATTTGCCAACCTGATTCTCAGGTGGGACAGGCGGGAGTTGGAACTTATGGCATCTCGTCATAATGCCAAGCTTCCAAGATATTCGTCCTGGTCTCGGGGTCCCCAGTCCGTGCTGATAGATGCCTTGGCAATACCTTGGTTTTTAGCCTAGATTATGGGTTCCCTCCATTTGCTCTCCTTACCCGGGAGATTGCTTGACTCAAAAGGATAGTGCTTCAGTAATGCTCATCGCTCCTGCGTGATCTTGCAGGACTTGGGTTGCCGATCTGGTGGACATGTCATCACAGCCATCGTTGAAACTCCAATTGATGACTTTCTCATTCTTGGACCTTTCCATCATCAGAATCTAGTTTCTCTACAGCTATCGGCTTTTACATTCATTGATTTCTTTCCTAAAATCGAGGGTTTTCAGATTTTGTCATTATTATCTTGTTTCAGGCACGTTAGCCTGATCTTAGAATTGGTGCAAATCTAGTCACTTCTTATGGAGTACGTTTAGGATTCCCAGGTTTTTGTTTTTTTTAAAAGGTTTGGAGAAATGGTTTTCAGATAGTTCCTAAAAAGGGACAGATTTCAGATTTGTCATTTTTGCTACACAAGCGTTTTGAAGAAGTTAAATATGTTTTATATATTTGTTAGGGTCTGACTTGACTCAGGCCTTTTTTTTGGAACAATTGCTCCTTCTTGGAGTTTGAATTTCGTTCTCAAATGTTCGTCTAAGGGTTCCCTTTGAACCTATGCATTCCATAGATATTAAGTTATTATCTTTTAAAGTTTAATCTTTGATTACTATATTTATTCTGCTTGTAGAGTTTCTGGGCTTTCAGCATCACGATGTGATTCTGCTTTTTTTATTTTGCATTCCGATAAGGTTGTTTTACGTTCCATTCCTTGTCTTTCTTCCTAAGGTTGTTTCTTTGGACATTGTCCTTGCCCTGAAGTTCAACTTACAATTACCTAAGGATTTTATCAATCATCTTACCTGTTTATTGTTTTTTCTTTGAAGCGTAAGGGTAAGAAAGCTATGGCTACCTCTCTTTATTTTTGGTTTGAGAGTTTCATCCGCTTTGCATGTGAGACTGCTGGACAGCAGCCTCCTGAAAGATTTTCGTCTATTTACACTAGGGCTGTGGTTTCCTCATAGGCATTCAAAAATAAAGCTTCTGTTTTAAATATTTTCAAAGCTGTAACTTGTTCTTCTCTACAAACTTTTTTTTTTTTTGTCTCATGTTTTTTTGTTGTTTTTTTTTGAGAAAATTTTGTCAAGAAGTGGTGCATTTCGTTTAGGTACCCTGTCTTGTCCATCACTTTCATCCGTGTACTATAGCTTTGTTATTGTATCACACAAGTAAGGAAGTAATCCGTGGACTCATCGTATCTTGTAAAAGAAAATGAAATTTATTCTCACCTGATAAATTGATTTCTTTTACGATACGATGAGTTCACGACACAACATGTTTTTATAAGATAGTTGTTTTTTTGTTAAGCTTCAGTCACCTATGCACCTTGGGTTTTCATTTCACTTCCTAACTTCTTTCAAAATACCGGAGTGGGAGGGATGGGAGGAGCTATATATACATCCCTGCTGTTTTGCTCTTTGCATCCTCCTGCTGCCCCGGAGGCGATATCCCACAAGTAAGGATGAAATCTGTGTACTTAACGTATCGTTAAAGAAATCAATTTATCATGTAAGAATAACTTTCCTTTTCATATTTTATTTTCTATAATGTAAACAATTTTAAAAATTCAACATGATATCTCTTTTGTGGAGTTTGTGAATTGTTGCACAAAAATTAAAAAAAAATCATTTTTTTTTTAAAAAAAAGAAATTTGTTTAGAAAATTTCTAAAAGAATTTTAGTTTTTTAATTTTTTATTTTATTACATGCAGATAAAAAAAGTTTTTTGAAAAGAGGCATCAACGTCCATTACCAATTAGACCCGAAGATAGCAACATGTGGGATCCAGTTCAGAATTCAAATATCATTGAAGATAATAATTCAAATATTGAAAGTCAAGAAAATTTAAGAAAAAATAATACATTATGGTGCAGTTGTTCAAAGTGTATTGTTATGCCAACAGAAGAAGAAAGTATTTGCTGCAAAGAAATTAATAATATTCTTCCGATTTTAAATGACAATTACTCATGTGTATGTGATACTGATTATATGCATAAATATATACTCAATAGGGAAACTTTAAAATTTGCATATATGTTGATGTCGTCTTTTAAAAAAAATCTTAGATCAGTGGATCAAATGGAAGAAAGGTATGTTTTATATATATATATATATATATATATATATATATATATTTATTTCTCCTGTTAAGTGTAGTCAGTCCACGGGTCATCCATTACTTATGGGATATTAACTCCTCCCTAACAGGAAGTGCAAGAGGATCACCCAAGCAGAGCTGCTATATAGCTCCTCCCCTCTACGTCATACCCAGTCATTCTCTTGCACCTAACTAATAGATAGGACGTGTGAGAGGACTGTGGTTATTAAAATTAGTTTTTATTTCTTCAATCAAAAGTTTGTTATTTTAAACAGCACCGGAGTGTGTTGTTTTTTCTCAGGCAGCATTAGAAGAAGAATCTACCTGAGTTGTGTATGATCTTAGCGGACGTAACTAAGATCCATTTGCTGTTCTCGGCCATTCTGAGGAGCGAGGTAACTTCAGAACAGGGGACAGCGGGCAGGGTTCACCTGCAAGGAGGTATGTTGCAGTATATTATTTTCTAAGGAATGGAATTGACTGAGAAAATACTGCTAATACCGATGTAATGTAAGTACAGCCTTAAATGCAGTAGTAGTAACTGGTATCAGGCTGATATGTGTGTATGTTTGCACTGAAGTATTTCTGGGGAATGGCACTTCACTAAGAAAATACTGTATATATATAACTTATAGCCTTTCTGCAGTGAAAGCGACTCGCAACAGGCTTTTTATTAACATTTCATATATTTATATTTAAAACGTTTACTGGCATGTTAATCGTTTTTTCTCTGAGGTACTTGGTGAAAAAATTTTTATGGGCATTATTTTCCACATGGCTGTCGTTTGTTTTGAATAAAATCAGTTTAATGAGCTTCCCCACTGTTGTATTATGAGTGGGAGGGGCCTATTTTGGCGCTTTTACTGCGCAGTAGAAATTCAGTCACAAGTCTTCCTGTTCTCCCTGCATGATCCAGGACGTCTCCACAGAGCTCAGGGGTCTTCAAAACTAGTTTTGAGGGAGGTAATCACTCACAGCAGACCTGTGAGACTGTGCTTTGACTGTGATAAAAACGCTTATATTTTCAATTGTTATACGTTTTTTCTGATATTAAGGGTTAATCATCCATTGCTAATGTGTGCAATCCTTTGCTAAATTTATGCTTTTACTGTGAAAATTTGGTTTCTATAACTAATCCGGTTCATTGTTATTCAACCGTGACAGTTTTTCTGTGCTTCTTAAAGGCACAGTAACGTTTTGCATATTGCTTGTAAATTTAGTTGAGAAGTATTTCCAAGCTTGCTAGTCTAATTGCTAGTTTGTTAAACATGTCTGACACAGAGGAATCTCTTTGTGCAATATGTTCAAACGCCAAGGTGGAGCCCAATAGAAATTTATGTACTAATTGCATTGATGCTACTTTAAATAAAAGTCAATCTGTACATGTTAAGCAACATTCACCAGACAGCGAGGGGGAAGTTATGCCGACTAACTTGCCTCACGTGTCAGTACCTGCATCTCCCGCTCAGGAGGTGCGTGATATTGTAACGCCAAGTACATCAGGGCGGCCATTACAAATCACTCTACAAGACATGGCTAATGTTATGACTGAAGTTTTGTCTAAATTGCCAGAACTTAGGGGTAAACGAGATCACTCTGGGGTGAGAACAGAGTGCGCTGATAATGCTAGGGCCATGTCTGATACTGCGTCACAATTTGCAGAACATGAGGACGGAGAGCTTCATTCTGCGGGTGACGGATCTGATCCAAATAAACTGGATTCAGACATTTCAAATTTTAAGTTTAAGCTGGAAAACCTCCGTGTATTGCTAGGGGAGGTGTTAGCGGCTCTGAATGATTGTAACACAGTTGCAATCCCAGAGAAAATGTGTAGGTTGGATAAATATTTTGCGGTACCGACGAGTACTGACGTTTTTCCTATACCTAAGAGACTTACTGAAATTGTTACTAAGGAGTGGGATAGACCCGGTGTGCCTTTCTCACCCCCTCCTATATTTAGAAAAATGTTTCCAATAGACGCCACCACACGGGACTTATGGCAGACGGTCCCTAAGGTGGAGGGAGCAGTTTCTACTTTAGCTAAGCGTACCACTATCCCGGTGGAGGATAGCTGTGCTTTTTCAGATCCAATGGATAAAAAGTTAGAGGGTTACCTTAAGAAAATGTTTGTTCAACAAGGTTTTATATTGCAACCCCTTGCATGCATTGCGCCTGTCACGGCTGCGGCGGCATTCTGGTTTGAGTCTCTGGAAGAGACCATTAGCTCAGCTACATTGGATGAGATTACAGACAAGCTTAGAGTCCTTAAGCTAGCTAATTCATTTATATCTGATGCCGTAGTACATTTAACTAAGCTTACAGCTAAGAACTCCGGATTCGCCATTCAGGCGCGCAGAGCGCTGTGGCTTAAATCCTGGTCAGCTGATGTGACTTCTAAATCTAAATTGCTTAACATACCTTTCAAGGGGCAAACCTTATTCGGGCCCGGTTTGAAAGAAATTATTGCTGACATTACTGGAGGTAAGGGCCATGCCCTGCCTCAAGACAGAGCCAAACCAAGGGCTAGACAGTCTAATTTTCGTGCCTTTCGCAACTTCAAGGCAGGAGCAGCATCAACTTCCTCCGCTCCAAAACAGGAAGGAACTGTTGCTCGCTACAGACAGGGCTGGAAACCAAACCAGACCTGGAACAAGGGCAAGCAGGCCAGAAAACCTGCTGCTGCCCCTAAGACAGCATGAAGTGAGGGCCCCCGATCCGGAAACGGATCTAGTGGGGGGCAGACTTTCTCTCTTCGCCCAGGCTTGGGCAAGAGATGTCCAGGATCCCTGGGCGTTAGAGATCATATCTCAGGGATATCTTCTGGACTTCAAAGCTTCTCCTCCAAAAGGGAGATTTCATCTTTCAAGGTTGTCAACAAACCAGATAAAGAAAGAGGCGTTTCTACGCTGTGTACAAGATCTGTTACTAATGGGAGTGATCCACCCGGTTTGCGGTCGGAACACGGACAAGGGTTTTACTCAAATCTGTTTGTGGTTCCCAAGAAAGAAGGAACCTTCAGACCAATCTTGGATTTAAAGATCCTAAACAAATTCCTAAGAGTTCCATCGTTCAAAATGGAAACTATTCGGACAATCTTACCCATGATCCAAAAGGGTCAATACATGACCACAGTGGATTTAAAGGATGCGTACCTTCACATACCAATTCACAAGAATCATTACCGGTACCTAAGGTTTGCCTTCCTAGACAGGCATTACCAGTTTGTAGCGCTTCCCTTCGGGTTAGCTACTGCTCCAAGAATCTTCACAAAGGTTCTGGGTTCTCTTCTGGCGGTACTAAGACCGCGAGGAATATCGGTAGCTCCATACCTAGACGACATTCTGATACAAGCGTCAAGTTTCCAAGCTGCCAAGTCTCATACAGAGTTAGTACTGGCATTTCTAAGGTCACATGGGTGGAAGGTGAACGAAGAAAAGAGTTCTCTATTGCCACTCACAAGAGTTCCTTTCTTAGGGACTCTTATAGATTCGGTAGAAATGAAAATTTACCTGACAGAGGACAGGTTAACAAAACTCCTAAATGCTTGCCGTGTCCTTCATTCCATTCCACACCCGTCAGTGGCTCAATGCATGGAGGTAATCGGTTTAATGGTAGCGGCAATGGACATAGTTCCCTTTGCACGCCTGCATCTCAGACCACTGCAATTGTGCATGCTAAGTCAGTGGAATGGGGATTACTCAGATTTGTCCCCTATGCTGAATCTGGATCAAGAGACCAGAAATTCTCTTCTATGGTGGCTCTCTCGGCCACATCTGTCCAAGGGGATGCCCTTCAGCAGACCAGATTGGACGATTGTAACAACAGACGCCAGCCTGCTAGGTTGGGGCACTGTCTGGAATTCCCTGGACTCAGGAGGAGAGTCTTCTTCCCATAAACATTCTGGAATTAAGAGCAGTTTTCAATGCCCTTCTAGCTTGGCCTCAGATAGCAACTCTGAGGTTCATCAGGTTTCAGTCGGACAACATCACGACTGTGGCTTACATCAACCATCAAGGAGGGACAAGGAGTTCCCTAGCAATGATGGAAGTCTCAAAGATAATTCTCTGGGCAGAGTCTCACTCTTGCCATCTATCAGCGATCCACATCCCAGGTGTGGAGAACTGGGAGGCGGATTTCCTAAGTCACCAGACTTTTCATCCGGGGGAGTGGGAACTTCATCCGGAGGTCTTTGCCCAAATACTTCGACGTTGGGGCAAACCAGATATGGATCTCATGGCGTCTCGCCAGAACGCCAAGCTTCCTTGTTACGGGTCCAGGTCCAGGGACCCGGGAGCAGTTCTGATAGATGCTCTGACAGCACCTTGGACCTTCAAGATGGCTTATGTGTTTCCACCCTTCCCGATGCTTCCTCGATTGATTGCCAGGATCAAACAGGAGAGAGCATCGGTGATTCTAATAGCGCCTGCGTGGCCACGCAGGACCTGGTATGCAGATCTAGTGGACATGTCATCCTGTCCACCTTGGTCTCTGCCTCTGAGACAGGACCTTCTAATTCAGGGTCCTTTCAAACATCAAAATCTAATTTCTCTGAAGCTGACTGCATGGAGATTGAACGCTTGATTTTATCAAAGCGTGGATTTTTGGAGTCAGTAATTGATACCTTAATACAGGCTAGGAAACCTGTTACCAGGAAAATTTACCATAAAATATGGCGTAAATATTTACACTGGTGCGAATCCAAGAGTTATTCATGGAGTAAGGTTAGGATTCCTAAGATATTGTCTTTTCTACAAGAAGGTTTAGAAAAGGGTTTATCTGCAAGTTCTTTAAAGGGACAGATCTCAGCTCTGTCCATCCTTTTACACAAACGTCTGTCAGAAGTTCCAGACGTTCAGGCTTTTTGTCAGGCTTTGGCCAGGATTAAGCCTGTGTTTAAGACTGTTGCTCCACCGTGGAGCTTAAACTTAGTTCTTAACGTTTTACAGGGTGTTCCGTTTGAACCCCTTCATTCCATTGATATCAAGCTGTTATCTTGGAAAGTTCTGTTTTTAATGGCTATTTCCTCGGCTCGAAGAGTCTCTGAGTTATCGGCCTTACATTGTGATTCTCCTTATCTGATTTTTCATTCAGACAAGGTAGTTCTGCGTACTAAACCTGGGTTCTTACCTAAGGTAGTCACTAACAAGAATATCAATCAAGAGATTGTTGTTCCATCATTGTGCCCTAACCCTTCTTCAAAGAAGGAACGACTTCTGCACAATCTAGACGTAGTCCGTGCCCTGAAATTTTATTTACAGGCAACTAAAGATTTTTGCCAAACTTCTTCCCTGTTTGTCGTTTATTCTGGACAGAGGAGAGGTCAAAAAGCTTCTGCTACCTCTCTCTCTTTTTGGCTTCGTAGCATAATACGTTTAGCCTATGAGACTGCTGGACAGCAGCCTCCTGAAAGAATTACAGCTCATTCTACGAGAGCTGTGGCTTCCACGTGGGCCTTTAAGAATGAGGCCTCTGTTGAACAGATTTGCAAGGCTGCAACTTGGTCTTCTCTTCATACTTTTTCCAAATTTTCCAAATTTGACACTTTTGCTTCTTCTGAGGCTGTTTTTGGGAGAAAGGTTCTTCAGGCAGTGGTTCCTTCCGTGTAAAGATCCTGCCTGTCCCTCCCGTCATCCGTGTACTTTTAGCTTTGGTATTGGTATCCCATAAGTAATGGATGACCCGTGGACTGACTACACTTAACAGGAGAAAACATAATTTATGCTTACCTGATAAATTCCTTTCTCCTGTAGTGTAGTCAGTCCACGGCCCGCCCTGTTTTTTATGGCAGGTCTAAATTTTAAATTAAACTCCAGTCACCACTGCACCCTATAGTTTCTCCTTTCTCGTTTGGTTTCGGTCGAATGACTGGGTATGACGTAGAGGGGAGGAGCTATATAGCAGCTCTGCTTGGGTGATCCTCTTGCACTTCCTGTTAGGGAGGAGTTAATATCCCATAAGTAATGGATGACCCATGGACTGACTACACTACAGGAGAAAGGAATTTATCAGGTAAGCATAAATTATGTTATTTATATATTTTTTTTACATTTTTTTAATTAAAAAAAAATATATAACTTTTATTATTAGGGATTACAGGCGTACAGCATATCGTTCATTTACTTTATGGGTACATGGTCACCTTGGAAGGAGAAATCATCGTCCTATTCCATCGTGTGTTGTTTCAGCTATTTGAATGAATTATCCAGCACCAGACAACATTTACGTTGGTTACCATTTAGTAGAATATGATGCACAAGCAGAGGATATGGTTCTTGATTTTTAATTATGTTTATATATATATATATATATATATATATATATATATATATTTAAATTGGCTTTTTTCATGTAACATAAATATTTTAAAAACAATTTTTCTTATTTCTATAATCTTTATTTTGCAATAGAATATACATTGCAGGTACACTCAAAGTTAATAACATTCATAACTTGAATTTATATACTCTTATCATATAATGCAATATAACATTATCTTAGTAGACTATGCTAAAGACACATATAAGCTTGTAAAAATTAGTAAATTGAAAAACAATATAACACGAAACAATGGTACCTTCTTCGAAGTGTGGTGTCTTTAACATTTAAATAATTATTCTAAAGGTAAAACAGAACTACTGCAGCCTAATCCCTTCAGGAACCAATATTTTATATACTCCAAAGCAATTTAACCAAAAAATATAACATAATCAGTCAGATTACGAATTTTGCTTTATTACAGGCTCAATGCTAAATTGCAAGTTATTTCCACAGCTCACCTCACTTGAATTTTCGTTTTTTTAAAAATCTAGCATTTGAGGGCAATATTGCAACATTGAGCAACATACCGCACCAAAATACCTGCACTGCTGTGAGCTGCTTTTACTTGCTCATGCAAAATTTCACCATAAACATAAATATAGTTAAACGGCCTTAAAAAAAAAATTAAACCCGCATTAAAAGAGCGTAATGGGTAAAGAAAAACATTATGTTTATACCTAACAACATAACATGAACCCTAAGTCTAAAAACCCCTAATCTTAGAATAATTGATCACTAATATGCCGCCCCAAAAATCATAACCAACAAAATAAAATTAACTCCTAATCTGCTCCTCTCAATGTCGTCAACAACAATATATTAAAGTTATTAACCAATAAACCTTGTCTCCAACATCACTAACACTAAATAAATATATTTACCACTATCATAACCCTGAGTCTAACACGAACACCAACTAAATTTAATATAAATAAAATCAATCTAAATTAAAACTTGTTCATAATTAAATATACAATTATTAACTAAATAATTCAAATTTAAAACTAAATACATGTAAAATAAACCTAAGCTAGCTACAATATAACTAATAGATATATTGTAGCTAGCTTAGGTTTTATTTTTTAATTCACCGGCAAGTTTGTAATTATTTTAACTAGGTAGCTTAGTTATTAAATAGTTATTAACTATTGAATAACTAACTAATTAAAATAAGTACAAACATCCATGTAAAATTAAACCTAACCTGAGTTATACTAACACCTTACATTACAAAAAAACATTTATCTAAATCACAAAAAAATAATAAAAAAAAAAAAATATTTAAACTAATTACACCTAATCTAATATCCCAAAAAAATAAAAAGCCCCCCTCCCCCCCAAAAAAAATAACCTACACTAAACTGCCAATGGACATTAAAAGGGCCTTTTCCGGGGTATTGTCTCAATTAAATCAGCTCTTTTACCTGTTAAATAAAAATACAAACAACCCACCAACAATAAAAATCCATCACCCACACAACCAAATATTCGAATAAAATCCTATCTAAATAAACAAAAGCTCCCCATTGCCCTTGAAAGGACATTTGTATGGGCATTGCCATTAAAAGGGCATTTAGCTCTTTTTCTGTCCAAACCCTAATCTAAAAATAAATCTCAACCAATAAACCACTAAAAAAAACTAACACTAACCCCTGACAATCCACTTTTAATTTTTAAAAACCCGACATCCATCCTCAAAGAAGCGGAAGAAGTGTTTATCCAAGTTGATCGAAGTCTTCATCAAACCGTGCAAAAGTCTACATCCAAGCTGGCAGAAGAGGTCAACCAGACGGCAAGAAGTCTTCATCCAGACTGCATCTTTTATATTCAAACATCTGGCGCAGAGTGGGTCCATCTTCAAAACATCCTTTGAAGAGCATCATCTTCAATCAATGTCTTCTTGAACAAAGAATTGGCATTTAAATGACATCATCAAAGATTGCGTCCCTTGAATTTCTATTTGCTGATAGAATTCTATCAACCAATAAAAATTAATTTTGAAAATAAACTTATGGGAAATCAAATCAGCCAATAGGATTAAGCATCAATCATATTGGCTGATCCAATCAGCCAATAGGATTGAGCTTGCATTCTATTGGCTGCTACAATCATCAAGCAACACTTTTTTTTCACTTTAATTCCAATTTGAAGATAGAATTGTAAGACGTTCATTCTGGAAGAAGACATCACCAGAAGAGGATACTCCGCGCCGGATGTCTTGAAGATGGACCTGCGCATGATGAATGAATAGAGAAGAATCCGTCTTGATTAAGACTTCTGTCCATCTGGACTACCACTTCTCCCGGCTTAGATGAAGACTTCTCCATGTTTCTTTTATGACTTCTTGTCGCTTGTTCGAAGAATTCTTCAGGGTTCATTGAGTTTGAAAGTCCTGGTTTTCAAAATCTGAAAGTGGATCTTCAGGGGATAATGTTAGTTTTTTTAAAGGGTTTATTGCGTGGGTTTTAGTTTTAGCCTCGGGTTTGGTCCATCTAAAGGGCAAGGCCCATAAAAAAAAGAAATTTATGCTTACATGATAAATTAATTTCTTCTGCGATACGACGAGTCCATGGATTCATCCTTACTTGTGGGATATTATCCTCCTGCTTACAGGAAGTGGCAAAGAGCACCACAGCAGAGCTTTATATATAGCTCTTCCCTTCCCTCCACCACCAGTCATTCTATCGAATTTTTTGGAAGTTAAGCAAAAAGCAAAAAGATGCAGAGCTGACTGAAGTATTAAAAATAAAATATAATCTGTCTTTAAAATGACAGCTAGGGCCGTGGACTCGTCTTATCGTACAAGAAATCAATTTATTATTTAAGCATTAATTTTCATTTCTTATACAAGATACGACGATTCCACGGATTCATCCTTAGTTTTTGAAAACTATACCAATGCTACAGGAAAAGCATGAATGGGAGAGACAAGACAGATATCTAAATGGAATGCACCACTGCTTGAAGAACCTTTCTCCCAAAAAATAGCCTCAGAAGATGCAAAATTATCAAATATAGAAAAAGTATGAATGGAGGACAAAGTCTCAGCCTTACAAATCTCTTCAACTGATGCATATTTTTTTTAAAAACCCATGTTGAAGCCACAGCTCTAGCAGAATGAGCCGTCATTTTTTAAGGAGGCTGCTGTCCAGCAGTCTCGTATGCCTGGAGGATGATGCTACTCTGCTAAAAAGAAAGAGAAGTAGCCATAGATTTTTAACCCCTACGCTTTTAAAAATAAACAATGAAAAGAAAAGATGACTGATGGAAATCCTTGGACGCTTGTAAGTAAAACTTCAAGACACAAACCACGTCCAAGTTATGTAACAGACGTTCCTTCTTAGAATAAGGATTAGGACACAAGGAATTAACAACAATTTCCTGATTAATATTCTTATTTGAAACAACCTTAGGAAGTAATCCAGGTTTAGTATGCAAAACCACCTTATCAGAATGGAATATAAGGTAAGTTGACTCAAATTTTAACGTAGAAAGCTCAGAAACCTTTTGAGCAGAAGAGATAGCAACCAAAAATTTTAAAGAAAACAACTTAATATTTATTGAATTCCTTTTTTTAAAAATGAACTCCTTGAACATTGAGTACTAAATTTAAAATCCATGGCGGAGCAATAGGTTTAAACACATGCTTGATTCTGTTTAAAGCCTGACAAAAGGATTGAACATCCGGAATATCTGCCAGACGTTTGTGTAGAATAATAGATAAATCAGAATTATTTTTTTTTAAGGAACTAGCTTTTAACCCTTTCTCAAATCGTTCTTTGAAAAAAGTAATAAACCTGGGATTCATAACCCTACTCCATGAGTAGCCCTTGTATTCGCACCAATAAAGATATTTTCGCCTTATCTTATTCTAAATCTTTCTAGTGACATTCGTACGTGCCTAAATCAAAGTATCAATGACCGACTCATAGAATCCGCACTTAGATAAAAATCTTGTGTTCAATCTCCATGCAGTCTGCATGCAGAGAATTTCGATTTAGATTTTGTAAATGACCTTGAATTAGAAGGTCCTGTCACAATTAAAGTTTTCATGGTCGCAGAGAGGACATGTCCACTAGATCCGCATATCGAGTCCTGCGTGTCCACGAAGGCGCTATCAATATTACAGAAGCGCTCTCCTGTTTGATCCATGCAATCACATGGGGCAGGAGAGAGAACGGTGGAAACACATAAGCTACATTATACGAACACGGCACTGCTGCAGCATCTATCAGTGCGGCATTTGTGGGTTTCCTTGAAATTAATCCGTAATGTGGAAGCTAGGCATTCTGTCGATATGCAATCAAAAGAAATTCCTGTCTGCCCCATTGACGAATCAATGATGCAAAGACTTCAGGATGGAGTTCCTACTCCCACGGATGAAAAGTCTGTTGACTTAAAAAATCCGCTTCACAATTCTCTACTCCTGGGATATAGATTATTGATAGATGGCAAGAGTGAGTCTACACACATTGGATTATCTTTGATACCTCTATCATCATTATAGAACTCCTTGTTCCCTTGATATAAGCCACAGTCGTGATATTGTCCTACTGGAATCTGATGAATTTGGCCAAAGCCAAATGAGGCCACGCCT
Organism: Bombina bombina; assembly: GCF_027579735.1. Taxonomy (NCBI): domain Eukaryota; kingdom Metazoa; phylum Chordata; class Amphibia; order Anura; family Bombinatoridae; genus Bombina; species Bombina bombina. Next base: position 19,557,792 of record NC_069505.1, read on the forward strand.
GAAGCACATTGAATATTGCTCTCAGTTCCAGAATATTAATTGGAAGTAGAGACTCCATCTGAGTCCAAACACAGTGAGCCTACATTGAATTCCGGACTGCACCACAGCCCAGAAGGCTGGTGTACGTTGTCACTATTACCCCTGATGGTCTGCGGAAACACGTCCCCTGGGACAGATGATTCAGTGACAACCACCAAAGAAGAGAGTCTCTGATCTCTTGATCAAGATTTATCTGAGGAGAAACATTTGCATAGTCCCCATTCTACTGTGTGAGCATGCACAGCTGCATTGGTCTTAGATGAAAGCGAGCAAACGGAATGATGTCCATTGCAACTAACAATAAACCAATGACCTCCATACACTGTGCCATTGAAGGTCGAGGAATGGACTGAAGTGCTCAGCAAGTATTTAGAACCTTTGATTTTCTAATATCCGTCTGAAATATTTTCATGTCTATCCAGTCTATCAAAGTTCCCAAGAAGGGAACTTTTGTCTGTGGAACTAGTGAGCTCATTTCTATGTTCACTTTCAAACCGTGAGTTCTTAGGAATGACAATATGATGTCTGTGTGAGATTTGGCCAGATGGTAAGTTGACGCAAAGATCAAAATATTGTCCTGGATAGAGCACCACTGCTATGCCCCGTGACCTGAGAACCGCTAGAAGGGACCATAGTACTTTTGTTTAAATTCTTGAAGCTGTGGCCAATCCAAAGGGAAGGGCCATGAACTGATAATGCTTGTCCAGAAAGGCAAATCTTAGTAACTGATGATGATCATTTTGAATATGAATTTGAAGGTATGCATCCTTCTATTTCATGGTGGTCATGTATTGACCAACCTGGATCATTGGTAAGATTGTTCAAATATAGATTATTATTCTATGGCTAGTTACCATCCAAGTTATTATGCTATTGTTCGTTCTCAGGTTGAGCGCTTCTCTCTTTTTATTTATGCAAATTATGATATTTTGATAAAGCGGGAATCCAGACGTGGACACGTTGCTCAGTGTGCCTTGAGGGATATAGCTGGACCTCAATGACGATGCCCACAATAGGTCGAAACGTACGTCTGTGGCTTTGCTGTTTCTCTAGTTCAGAAAGCTATTGGCTTTTTATTTTGGTGCTGGACTGTACTGTAAAGTCAGGATCAGACTGATATGCTTCAGGAAAGTTCTTCCCTGTGAAAGGCACATTTTGAGCAAAAAAAGGCTGCTTCTTGGGTACAATCTACAAAAACCAGCCATAATTTTTTTTTATGTAATTAAAAAAATTTAGGCTGCCACAGTGTCTATAACCATGCTGCAATAATTTTATCTGCTGCATTTAGCAAAAATAATGTCAAAGATAAATACACAGGATTTCAGTAATACCCTTTCTATGTTTACAGGTCTACTGCTTACCCTTTCACTATTTTTTAACTATGTCAGCAAGTTCTGATATAACAAGTGTCATCAGAAATAAATGACTGAACATCCCTCTATGCTGCTTGTAGCATGAAAACGTTCCCCAAACTGAAGATTTATCTTGCACAACCTCAGCAATTCTGTGGGAACCAACATGGATCTTAGTGACATCTGCTTAAAATCATGAACCTCATTGCAGGAATCTTCGTTTTTATCCTCTCTTAGGAAAATAGTACACACTGGTTCATATTAAATTTAAAAAATTCTTGATAGAAGAAATAAATTAACACCTCTTTCACTTTACCTCTTCCTGTTACTAACACCGGCAAAGAGAATGACTATGGGTGGAGGGAAGGGATAAGCTATATATACAGCTCTGCTGTGTTGCTCTTTGCCAGGTCTTTTTAGAAGGAGGATAATATCCCTCAATTAAGGTTTAATCCGTGTACACGTCATATTTTTTGGAAGAAAGCCCTTTTCATGACAATTTGGAGCTTATTTTTTTTTTATTTTGGATTTTATTTGGTGGGTTTGGTTGTGTGGGTGGTGGGTTTTACTTTTGTTGGGTGTTTGTATTTTTATTTTATAGGTAAAAGAGCTGATTTCTTTAGTGCAATGCCCTGGAAAAGGTGCTTTTATGGACAATTGGCAGTTTAGTATAGGGTAGTTTTTTTTTTTTTATCTTGGTTTTTTTTATTGATAGGTCAATCAGATTAGGTGTAATTACTTTAAATAGTTTATTTTATTAATTAATTAGATTAATCTAAGGTGTTAGTGTAACTCAGGTTTTATTTCAAAGTTAAAATTGTATTTATTTTCAATAGGTAGGTATTAAATAGTTTAAAAAATATTTTAATAACTAATCTAACAAGTTAAAATAAATACAAACTTGACGGTTAAATAAAAATAAAACATAATCTAGATACAATGTAACTAATAGTTAGATTGTAGCTAGCTTATTTTTTATTTTACAGGTAAGTATTTATTTTAATTTTTATTGTTTAAAATTTTAATTAATAATAATAATTAATAATTATTGTTTGTAAGGGTTAGACTTAGTATTATGAGTTAATTATTAGCAGCAGATTATGGATTAGTAAGTGTAGTTCTGTGTCTTCGACGTTTGATGCAGCAGATTACTGTTTAATAATAATAATAATAATATTTAAATAGTGTTTGCGATGCTGGAGTGCTTTGTTTTAGTTGTTTATATGTTTATTATAGTGGTGTCAATGTCCGGAACGGCAAATAAGGGGTTAATAATTTAATTTTATTGTTTTATGCGGGATGGCCTTGGTTTATGGGTTAATAGGTAGTTTATGGTTGTTTATTGTACTTTTTATCAATTTATGTATGAGTTTTATGTTATGTCTTTGTAAAATAAAAGCAAAAAACTACTGACTTTCATTATATGGTACTGATTTTGGAGTTATGGTCTGTACCACTCACTTTTTGAAAGCTATGGTAGCTACGTTGCATGATGGACAAAAGAGTGTGCGGTACATCTGTACCTACAAGACTATTAATTACCAGTGGTAGTGGAAAAACATTTTTATGAAGCATTTTCACCATAACACAAAATAAGTAATCTAGCTGATAGGTTAGAAATACAGCTTCCAAACTTGTCAAATAAGTCATACATTTCAAAAACATGACCCAAAAATGAATAGTAGCAGTCTATCTTATACAGTCTTATACATCATTTTGCTTGAAAATGGGAATTGAAAGGGAAGAATATTTTTTTATAACTAATTCTTTAACATTTTAACAGCTCTGTAATGAATATAATAATAAACTTGCACAGGCCACTTTTTGTCCTCTGTAGATATGCTGTGCAGGCCACTTTTTGTACCTCTTGAAATATAAGAAAATTTAAAATATATATATATATATATATATATATATATATATATATATATATATATATATATATATTTAAAGAATAAAACTTATTAAGCTTTTAAAAATCTATTATCTATATATAATAAATGTATCTTTCGTACTGCTGATAATTTAAAAAAAAAAAGGCTTATTATGAGATTCAACACTGAAACATGTTTTCAGGGCCACTTTCGAACCATTTTCAAATCATATTTCAAAATAGAAGATGCATAGATTACTTTTTTAAACTCTATAAATATTGAATAACAACTGATATTTTGGGCATTATGCATTATTTATAAAGTAAATAATATTTTTGAGTATTCATGTTTAAATGTCTTCATTTGCTTATTAGCGGACATATATCTCTCTTTCGGTGGACTAGACATAAAAGTACTCAATGCTCCTTCACATAGCAATAACAATAGAATGCAACATGGTACTACATATAATTTTAAAAAAACATGACATTAGGATACAATGATCACAAACACAAAAAAATGTGATATTGCTCTCAACATATAACATGTCTAATTATCTGAACTATAAAAATATATGCATCAAAATCAAGGTAAACATGCCCTCTCAACCCCAAGGATCCAAGTCCATGTGTTCACTTATTTAAATAATTACAATATGCCATGACCAACAAAGATAACATATTTATCAAGAAACAATTTAAAAATTGAAATATAGTTGAAGACATTATTCCAATAATAATGGATATAATAGCCAGGAACACATTTATTCAATCTCACGGAAGGGCCCAAGTTAAAAAATAAAAGAGAGGAGTAAGTTTCTCCATCCAAGTACTATACCGTTACTGAAGATCTGGTATCTGCTCATATACTTAGAATATCACTCAGTGCATGCTTTTATATAAAAGCTAGGATGTTGTGAGCCCTCACTATTCACAGAGAAAACATTAAAAATTATGTTGGTGGATGAGAACTGTGCACCTTTGCACAGTGTAGTTCCATGTCTCCTTCTATGTAGATTACAGAGGCAGTGTAATGGCAGCGGGCTGATGACTTTCTGCTCATAAATGCAAGTTTACATGCATGGAAGCCGGCTACTCTTCACCAGATGCATTTCCTAGAAACAATAACCGGGTCTACTTTCAAAGATCGTATGATAACAGCTCATACGATCCTCCAATGTACTAGTGATTGACTCTCTGGTTGCATTCTTCTCAAATTTTTGAAAATTGTATTTTATCTTGCAAAATGTTTTGTTTACACATCTGATGCTTTCATCAAAGATAATAGCTTGCATTGGCTTCTTCACAGTTGAGATAGAATTATTACCCATTTGCCAACTAAACAATGTGGACAATATTGCACACCTTATTAGACTCAATATCCTTTTCCTATTTACAAAGGCTATCAAATCTACTAAGCATCTGCTGCTAAAATTCAACCAATAAAGTGTATACCTTAAAGTATAGGTCATACTCCAGTATTTATTAAGTATTCTGTAGATAATCATATCTTGCTCTGCTTTCACAGTTTAAAAGGGTGAAGGTGCAGAATTCATTCCCTTTAGGACCCGCAAAAAAAAATCTCAGCAGCCTAGTTTTGGAAATCCTATTATCTCCACTAAGTAAAAAATCAAGTGAAACTCATTTTCTGTTGTTTTATAAATTAAATTTCATGGAAGATATATAGGTATATAAGCTTACATTTAATTACTAAAATTGTGTTACTACAAGCATCAAAATACACCTGCTGGGGGTGAGTTAAATTAGCCGAGCCCCAAAAGTAGACTACGGTATACTAAATCTGTCAAATAAAGTAACACATGGCTTATTTGACACAGGACCCTATCAAAAATTAGAATCTTGAAATCAGGACACTATTTTTATACAACATGAATATATTATGTGGATATTCTCTTGTGAGTCAGAGCAATTCTGAATATAGAAATGTAAGATGGGCAATGTCTGTAAGTCACCCCATTTGAAAAACTTAAAAAAAAAATTCTACAAGATTAAAGACAATTTTAAAAAATTGCTTACCTATTTTTATATATCAAATTAAATTTTAAAAAAATTTATTTTTTCTTTTCTCCAACATTGGTGTGTCCGGTCCACGGCGTCATCCATTACTTGTGGGAAATGTTCTCCCCCACAGGAAAGGCAAGGAGAGCACACAGCAAGAGCTGTCCATATAGCTCCCTCTCTGGCTCCGCCCCCCAGTCATTCTCCTTGCCGCTCTGAACAAGTAGCATCTACCACGGGGATGGCGAGGAGTTTGTGGTGTTAGTTGTAGTTTTTTATTCTTCTATCAAGAGTTTGTTATTTTAAAATAGTGCTGGCTTGTACTATTTACGCTATAACAGAAAAGTGATGAAGATTTCTGTTTAAGAGGGCTATGATTTTAGCACAAGTAACTAAAATCCATTACTGTTACCACGCAGGACTGTTGAAACAAGAGAACTTCAGTTGGGGGTAACAGTTTGTAGACTCATCTGCTTCAGGTATGACTAGTCTCCTTCTAACAACACAGGCTAATGCTAGATGACAGTCATTTTTCCCCTCAGGGGAAACGGTAAGCCATTTTTCTTTCACCTCAGCAAAAAAGATAACAGGCTTCCCCTTTTTGTTTTTTATGCTGGTAGACACTGTTAGGGGCTAAATCGATTGGTTTTTATTACAATATTATACCATTTGAAATATTTTATAAGCTCACATACACTTGGGAACGTTTTTTATTGATCTGGCTTGTTTTAGACACCTAAATCTAGTCAGGAAGGCCCCTTCACTCTAGTGTGCTGAGGGAGGAAGCCTCATTTTGGCACTTCAGCTGTGCAGTTGAATTTCAAGGCAGTGCATGCAGATTCATGTGAGAGGGTCCTGTGGTTCAGAAAGTGACTCCAAAAGGCTTTTTTCTGTGAATGGTGACCCCTAAGGAAGGTAAAAAGCTGCAGTAAGGCTGTAGCTGGGATTGTGGTGTGTAAAAACGGTTAAAGCCAACAATTAGCTCCGGTTTGCTTGTTTTAAGAGCTAGAGTCTCCATATTTGCTGTGCAATACTTTCTAAGCATTAAGACACTGGGGTCCAAATTTCAGAAAAATCGGATATTGCCTTCATAGTTTTTTGAACATTCAGAAATAAATGTGTCATTTTATTATTTAAAGAGACAGTAACGTTTTTGTTTAAAATCGTTTTTATTGCATTGTTTGCCTGCCTAAATCTGTTTAACATGTCTGTTCCATCAGATAACCTATGTTCTGTGTGTATAGAGACAAATGTGGTTCCCCCTTCGAGTGTTTGTGATAATTGCGCCATAGCGTCCAAACAAAATCAGGACAGCTCTGTTATTTTTCATAATGTTGCCCAGGATGATTTATCTAATGAAGGTAGTGGGGATAGCTCTACATCCTCTCCTTCTGTGTCTACACCAGCTTTGCCCGCGCAGGCGACACCTAGCGCGCCAGTGCTTATTTCTATGCAACAATTATCAGCAGTAGTGGATAATTCTATAGCAAATCTTTTATCCAAACTGCCAGTTTTTCAGAGAAAGCGTGATTGTTCAGTTTTAAATACAGATAAAAAGGATGAACAATCAGACGCTGACGATGCCTTATCTATTTTACCCTCACATCAATCGGAATTGGCTGTGAGGGAAGGGCTGTCTGAGGGTGAAATTTCAGACTCAGGAAAAATTTCTCAACAGGCAGAACCTGATCTAGTGGCATTTAAGTTTAAGCTAGAACATCTCCGCGCTTTGCTTAAGGAGGTATTAGCTACTCTGGATGACTGTGATTCCATGGTAGTACCAGAGAAGTTTTTTGCAAATTGGACAAATTTTTAGAGGTCCCAGTGCACGACAACGCTTTTCCAATACCTAAGAGGGTAGCGAACATAGTGGAAAAGGAGTGGGAGAAGCCAGGTGTACCCTTTGCCCCACCTCCTATATTTAAGAAAATGTTTCCCATAGTAGACCCTAGAAGGGACGCATGGCAAACGGTCCCGAAGGTTGAGGGAGCTGTTTCAACACTTGCGAAGCGCACAACTATTCCTATAGAGGACAGCTGCGCTTTCAAAGATCCTATGGATAAAAAATTGGAAGGATTGCTTAAAAAGATTTTTGTTCAGCAAGGGTTCATCCTTCAACCAGCTACGTGTGTTATTACTGTCACTTCAGCTGCGTCCTTTTGGTTCGAAGAACTAGAAAGGTCGCTCCAGAAAGAGACTTCCTATGAAGAAGTCATGGACAGAATTCATGCATTAAAGTTAGCTAATTCCTTTATATTGGATGTCGCCTTTCAAATAACAAAATTGGCGGCGAAAAACTCAGGTTTTGCTATAGTAGCGCGGAGGGCGCTTTGGCTAAAATCCTGGTCGGCAGACGTGTCGTCCAAGAAAGAGAGTAAATGTAGATCCTGCGCAGAAGACAGATGGGGGGAGGGGATTGGGAATACCTCTAGCTCTCCTCAACGGATACCCTAGTGTACCCGATGTAAACAGAAAACGGTAGGGGGTGGAGGTGAGCGCCAAAGTAGGCTGAGGAAGGGAAAGGGGGACAACTGTAGCCCACAATGTGGGTCCTCCTACTAGTAGTTATGGAGTGAATGTACAAAAGATATATGCTAAAATGGGTATACAAGTTAAAAATGTATATCAATATTTATTCCACACAATCGGTTAAAAATATCAGTGATCTTCTAAAACATACAGTCAAAAAGATATATTACACATTCATAAATAATCATGGATCCATGTTACAATAACGAAATGTAGAAAATGACATAAAATCTGAAAAAATAATAAAAATAAAAATAAAAGTAAAAATGACCTGGTGCACCTAAAAACGTCTGACAATGAATGACCTGATAGGCCAAGTGTCTTAGTATGGGTGGTACTCTATGGTACAATCCGGATATTGATGAGTGTTCTTATGATTGTATTTATCCAAACAGATAATGGTGTGAAAAAAAGGAAAAGTGTCTATATTATATATCCGATTCAGAAAAATTCCAAAATAGTGTGTATCCTGTGATCCCAAATGTGAAGAAAATATAAGTAACTTTGCAAAAAATGTGGAAATCCTCAAATTGGTGAAACAAAAAGAAATTAGTCTTTCAAAAGTTAATCAATAAGTGTCCAAAATGATATAGTGGATTCTGTGCAGTGAAGTTGTCTCCCAGTTGGATACAATAAAACAAAATAAAACTGTGCAAAAACCTGCAAAGAAAACAAACAATACTATAATATATATAAACTGTTCAGTGGATATATCAGTATTATGCTTACTCAAATCAGTCGACGCGTTTCGGCCATATCCTCCTGGCCTTTATCAAGACGTCCAAGACTAAGTTACTGAATATTCCTTTCAAGGGTAAGACCCTTTTTGGGCCGGAATTGAAGGAAATTATTTCAGACATCACTGGGGGTAAGGGCCATGCCTTCCCACAGGATAGGCCTTTTAAGGCTAAGAACAAGTCTAATTTTCGTTCCTTTCGCAATTTCAGGAACGGACCGGCTAATAACTCCACTGCCGCTAGACAAGAAGGTAACGCGGCCCAGCCCAAACCCGCTTGGAAGCCCATGCAAGGCTGGAACAAGGGTAAACAAACCAAGAAACCTGCTGCTGCTACCAAGACAGCATGAAGGGGTAGCCCCCGATCCGGGACCGGATCTGGTAGGGGGCAGACTATCTCTCTTCGCTCAGGCTTGGGCAAGAGATGTTCTGGATCCCTGGGCACTAGAGATAGTTTCCAAGGGATACCTGTTAGAATTCAAGGGACTTCCTCCAAAGGGAAGGTTCCACCTGTCTCGCTTATCTTCAGACCAGATAAAGAAACAGGCATTCTTACATTCTGTAAGAGACCTATCAAAGATGGGAGTGATAAACCCAGTCCCCTCCGGGAACTTTCAGGCCAATTCTGGATTTAAAGATATTAAACAAGTTCCTCAGAGTTCCATCCTTCAAGATGGAAACCATTCGGACAATCTTACCAACAATCCAGCAGGGTCAATTTTTGACTACCGTGGATCTGAAGGATGCGTATCTGCATATCCCAATCCACAAATCTCATCATCAGTTCCTGAGGTTCGCCTTTCTGGACAAACATTACCAGTTTGTGGCTCTTCCATTCGGTTTAGCCACCGCTCCCAGAATTTTCACAAAGGTGCTAGGGTCCCTTCTAGTGGTCCTAAGACCGAGGGGCATCGCTGTAGCACCTTATCTAGACGACATCCTAATCCAAGCGTCGTCTCTTTCCAAAGCGATAGCTCATACAGACATTGTGTTGGCTTTTCTCAGATCTCACGGGTGGAAAGTGAACATAGAAAAAAGTTCACTGTCACCGTCCACAAGGGTTCCTTTTCTGGGAACAATAATAGATTCTGTGGAAATGGAGATCTTTCTCACAGACGTCAGAAAGACAAAGCTTCTAAAAGCTTGTCGAGTTCTTCACTCTATTCCTCAACCCTCCATAGCTCAATGCATGGAAGTAATAGGACTAATGGTCTCAGCAATGGATGTGGTTCCTTTTGCTCGAATTCATCTAAGACCATTACAGCTGTGCATGCTCAATCAGTGGAATGGGGACTATACAGAATTGTCTCCCCAAATTCAAGTAGACCAGGTAACCAGGGACTCACTTCTCTGGTGGTTGACCCAGGATCACCTGTCTCAGGGAATGAGTTTCCGCAGACCGGAGTGGGTCATCGTCACGACCGACGCCAGCCTCTTGGGGTGGGGCGCGGTCTGGGACTCTCTGAAAGCTCAGGGCCTATGGTCGCGGGAAGAGTCGCTTCTCCCGATAAACATTTTGGAACTAAGAGCTATATTCAATGCGCTCCTGGCTTGGCCTCAGCTAGCGGAAGCCAGGTTCATAAGATTTCAGTCGGACAACATAACGACTGTTGCGTACATCAATCATCAGGGGGGAACAAAGAGTTCCCTAGCGATGAAGGAAGTAACCAAGATAATCCAATGGGCAGAGAATCACTCCTGCCATCTATCTGCTATTCACATCCCAGGAGTAGACAACTGGGAGGCGGACTATTTGAGTCGTCAGACTTTCCATCCGGGGGAGTGGGAACTCCATCCGGAGGTCTTTGCTCAGTTAACCCAATTATGGGGCATTCCAGACATGGATCTAATGGCGTCCCGTCAGAACTTCAAGATTGTCCAGATCCAGGGATCCCAAGGCGACTCTAGTGGATGCATTAGTGGCGCCTTGGTCGTTCAACCTAGCATATGTGTTTCCACCGTTTCCTCTCCTCCCCAGGCTCATAGCCAGGATCAAACAGGAGAAGGCCTCGGTGATTCTGATAGCTCCTGCGTGGCCATGCAGGACTTGGTATGCAGACCTGGTGAATATGTCATCGGCTCCACCATGGAAGCTACCTTTGAGACAGGACCTTCTAGTACAAGGTCCATTCGAACATCCCAATCTAGTTTCTCTGCAGCTGACTGCTTGGAAATTGAACGCTTGATTTTATCCAAGCGTGGCTTTTCAGCTAGTTCTCTAAAAGGACAGATTTCTGCATTATCCGTCTTGTTGCACAAACGACTGGCAGCTTTGCCAGATGTACAAGCTTTTGTTCAGGCTTTGGTTAGAATCAAGCCTGTTTACAGACCCATGACTCCTCCTTGGAGTCTAAATTTAGTTCTTTCAGTTCTTCAAGGGGTTCCGTTTGAACCTATACATTCCATAGATATTAAGTTACTATCTTGGAAAGTTCTGTTTTTGGTTGCTATTTCTTCTGCTAGAAGAGTTTCTGAATTATCTGCTTTGCAGTGTGATCCACCCTATCTGGTGTTCCATTCAGATAAGGTTGTTTTGCGTACTAAGCCTGGTTTTCTTCCAAAAGTTGTTTCCAACGAGAACATCAGCCAGGAAATAGTTGTTCCTTCTTTGTGTCCGAATCCAGTTTCAAAGAAGGAACGTTTATTACACAATTTAGATGTTGTTTGTGCTTTAAAGTTCTATTTAGAAGCAACAAAAGATTTTAGACAAACCTCTTCCTTGTTTGTCGTTTACTCTGGTAAGAGGAGAGGTCAAAAAGCTACTGCTACCTCTCTCTCTTTCTGGCTGAAAAGCATTATCCGCTTGGCTTATGAGACTGCCGGACGGCAGCCTCCTGACCGTATCACAGCTCACTCTACTAGGGCTGTGGCTTCCACATGGGCCTATAAGAACGAGGCTTCTGTTGACCAGATATGTAAGGCAGCGACTTGGTCTTCTCTGCACACTTTTGCGAAATTCTACAAATTTGATATTTTTGCTTCTTCGGAGGCTGTTTTTGGGAGAAAGGTTTTGCAAGCCGTGGTGCCTTCTGTTTAGGTAACCTGATTTGCTCCCTCCCTTCATCCGTGTCCTAAAGCTTTGGTATTGGTTCCCACAAGTAATGGATGACGCCGTGGACCGGACACACCAATGTTGGAGAAAACAGAATTTATGCTTACCTGATAAATTACTTTCTCCAACGGTGTGTCCGGTCCACGGCCCGCCCTGGTTTTTTTTTTTTAATCAGGTTGAAAATTTTTTTCTTTATACACTACAGTCACCACGGCACCCTATAGTTTCTCCTTTTTCTCCTAACCGTCGGTCGAATGACTGGGGGGCAGAGCCAGAGGGGGAGCTATATGGACAGCTCTTGCTGTGTGCTCTCCTTGCCTTTCCCTGTGGGGGAGAACATTTCCCACAAGTAATGGATGACGCCGTGGACCGGACACACCGTTGGAGAAAGTAATTTATCAGGTAAGCATAAATTCTGTTTTTTTTTAAAAAATTAAACAATTTTAAAAATATTGTATGGCTTATACTCAGAGTATAAATAATTAGATTTTAAATAAATTAGAAGGAACCTTGAAATATGTTTTTTTGGTCAATTATGAATCAAAACAACACTATAATCAAAAAAATATTTTTAAATATGATTATAAAAACTAGTTAATCTAATTTTTTGGTTTCATCCTGGATACATGCCTCTCAACTAGAGAAGATGTACTTGGTCTAGGAGTCGATGAAATATTTGGTGGCAACAGAATTTTTCTAGACAAATATGTATAATGTAAATCACCAGACACAAGGGCAATGTGACATATTTAATTTTTCATAAACTGGTTTTGACTGCTATTTTTTTTTTAATTTTGAAAAAAAAGGTTTGTATCTCAAATTTCCAAGAGGTCCACTTTTTTTGGTAACCTTTTTAATTCTAGCCTGCTTTCTACCAACATTTGAATTGTGATCCAGCACTGCAATTTTTGTTCTAGCAAACATTGAGTCCATTGTAAAATGAACTCTTTTTGGATGATATTTTAAAACTTTGCTATGAAAAACTTCAAGTGCACCCGTGTGGCTAAATTCAGTAAGGTGATGTAAATCTTTCATCAAATTTTTGTCATGAACAAAAGTTGCCAATGTTGAAAATGCTGCAGAATCTTTTTTTAACCATTTTTTTTCACTATCATCTTCCAAAATGTCATGCAAACATCGTCCATTTTCCCAAACATGACAGTTTGTAACATGATGTAGTACTGATGTCCAAATTTCTCTCAAAAGATTTACATCACCTCTACAATATGCACTACAATACCAAAAATTATTTATTATTGAATTTACAAGGGGGGATAATACTTTATTTTGATTTTTTTTTTTGATAATCCAATTCATTTTTTTAATTTTTTTTTTAGCATAATGCCAAATGTCGAATTGATGTAAAATATTGGTAAATTTGGTGCGCATTACTTTACCAACACTACGATGTTTGTCAGTAGTTAACATGCCAATATGAAGGCCTTCATCCAACAATTTTTGAAAGCACTGATGGAATGCTTTAGACTCCATTGCCACAGAGGAAGTTGTTTCAGTAACTTGAACAATTTCAAAATCAATTATCTTTTGGGTAGATTCTTCCATTAAAGAAAATGTACAAAATTTAGCAGAAAAACCAGGGCTATCGCATTGGCCATCTCCACTTAGACTAATAGGTTCTTCTTTTAAAGAGGAAATTAATTTTTCTTTTAGCCAATTGTAGTCAATTGCAGGAAAAATAAAAGATTTTGGTATTTATTGAAAGTTATAAATGATAAAAATGGAATTTTAAATATTTCAAAAAAATCTCTAATTTTTTGATAATGATTGCCAGAACAAACAATTGAGGCACAGGCTAGCGCATTTCCAATTGGGTTTTGTTTTATTTTAGGTTGGCTTTCCCACAATTTAGTTCTATGGCCTGATTTACATATTCCTTGAATACATAAATATGTACCTAAGGTATCATATTGTCTAGAAACAATATGTTGCCTACAAACATTTTCATCAACTTCTTTTGGACATTTGATTAATTTAATTAATTTAATCAAACATGATTTAAAAACTATATATTTTTGTTCATTTACACATGATTCCTGTTCAGTATCTTCTTCTTCAATAGAAATGTCACTGTTAGAAAAAGAACTATCAGGAATATATGTTGGATCTTTTCTTTCGTTAATTTCTTCACTAATTTGATCAATAGAATCAAATGTATTTTCCTGAGAAAATACATTTTCTTCAGAAGATTCAACATATTTATTTATTATTTCTAATGGTTGATTATCTTTGTCAGAATCTATTTCTGTTTCTGACATTTCTTCAACGTTATCTAAATTTGGGTTTTCAAGGTCACTAATAATTTGTTCTTCATCTATTTGACCATAACCTTGAATTTCATTCATGAAATCTGAACAGCTACCAGTCCATACTCCAATTTCTCTTGTTTTAATTAAAGAATTTGTTGAAGTACTAACATTTTTTAACTTCAAATTTTTTGAATTATATGAATGGTCATGTTTGAATACACTAATTGATTCTTTCATCAATTCAGATGCTAAAACTAATGATTGATTTACATTCTGTGAATTTTTTTCATTTCTTTTAGATTCTACATTTAAATCAGAAGTAATCAATGTATTTTCCGATATATTAAACATTTCAGAAGATACACTAACTTGTTCTTGATTTAAATGTAAGGTTGGTATTGCATTTTTTTTAAGAAATGTTCGTGTTCCAACCTGTTGATAAGAATCTGGGGTAAAATGTAGTGAACATACTCTTATATGAGAATTTTTTTTTGCATTTTGAATTTTCCTTACAAAACTATCCACATCTGTAATATTTTTACCACTATTTTTTAACCAAACTTTTAATTTTCTGTGGACTCCTAGGAAAAAGATGCATTCCCACTTTCTTTCATGTAATTAGCAAGAGTCCATGAGCTAGTGACGTATGGGATATACATTCCTACCAGGAGGGGCAAAGTTTCCCAAACCTCAAAATGCCTACAAATACACCCCTCACCACACCCACAAATCAGTTTTACAAACTTTACCTCCTATGGAGGTGGTGAAGTAAGTTTGTGCTAGATTCTACGTTGATATGCGCTCCGCAGCAGGTTAGAGCCCGGTTTTCCTCTCAGCGTGCAGTGAATGTCAGAGGGATGTGAGGAGAGTATTGCCTATTTGAATTCAATGATCTCCTTCTACGGGGTCTATTTAATAGGTTCTCTGTTATCGGTCGTAGAGATTCATCTCTTACCTCCCTTTTCAGATCGACGATATACTCTTATATATATATACCATTACCTCTGCTGATTTTCGTTTCAGTACTGGTTTGGCTTTCTACAAACATGTAGATGAGTGTCCTGGGGTAAGTAAGTCTTATTTTCTGTGACACTCTAAAGCTATGGTTGGGCACTTTTTTATAAAGTTCTAAATATATGTATTCAAACATTTATTTGCCTTGACTCAGGATGTTCAACATTCCTTATTTCAGACAGTCAGTTTCATATTTGGGATAATGCATTTGAATCAATAATTTTTTCTTACCTTAAAAAATTTGACTCTTTTCCTATGGGCTGTTAGGCTCGCGGGGGCTGAAAATGCTTCATTTTATTGCGTCATTCTTGGCGCAGACTTTTTTGGCGCAAAAAATCTTTTCTGTTTCCGGCGTCATACGCGTCGCCGGAAGTTGCGTCATTTTTTGACGTTCTTTTGCGCCAAAAGTGTCGGCGTTCCGGATGTGGCGTCATTTTTGGCGCCAAAAGCATTTAGGCGCCAAATAATGTGGGCGTCATATTTGGCGCTAAAAAAATATGGGCGTCGCTTTTGTCTCCACATTATTTAAGTCTCATTTTTCATTGCTTCTGGTTGCTAGAAGCTTGTTCTTTGGCATTTTTTCCCATTCCTGAAACTGTCATTTAAGGAATTTGATCAATTTTGCTTTATATGTTGTTTTTTCTCTTACATATTGCAAGATGTCTCACGTTGCAACTGAGTCAGAAGATAATTCAGGAAAATCGCTGCCTGGTGCTGGAACTACCAAAGCTAAGTGTATCTGCTGTAAACTTTTGGTAGCTGTTCCTCCAGCTGTTGTTTGTATTAAATGTCATGACAAACTTGTTAATGCAGAAAATATTTCCTTTCGTAAAGTACCACATTACCTGTTGCAGTTCCATCAACATCTAATGTTCAGAGTGTTCCTGATAACATAAGAGATTTTGTTTCTGAATCCATTAAGAAGGCTATGTCTGTTATTCCTCCTTCTAGTAAACATAAAAAGCCTTTTAAAACTTCTCTTTCTCCAGATGAATTTTTAAATGAACATCATCATTCTGATTCTAATGATTCTTCTGGTTCAGAGGATTCTGTCTCAGAGGTTGATGCTGATAAATCTTCATATTTATTTAAAATGGAATTCATTCGTTCTTTACTTAAAGAAGTCCTAATTGCATTAGAAATTGAGGATTCTGGTCCTCTTGATACTAAATCTAAACGTTTAGACAAGGTCTTTAAATCTCCTGTAGTTATTCCAGAAGTTTTTCCTGTTCCTGGTGCTATTTCTGAAGTAATTTCCAGGGAATGGAATAATTTGGGTAATTCATTTACTCCTTCTAAACGTTTTAAGCAATTATATCCTGTGCCATCTGACAGATTAGAGTTTTGGGACAAAATCCCTAAAGTTGATGGGGCTATCTCTACCCTTGCTAAACGTACTACTATTCCTACGGCAGATGGTACTTCCTTTAAGGATCCTTTAGATAGGAAAATTGAATCCTTTCTAAGAAAAGCTTATTTGTGTTCAGGTAATCTTCTTAGACCTGCTATATCTTTGGCGGATGTTGCTGCAGCTTCAACTTTTTGGTTGGAAACTTTAGCGCAACAAGTAACAGATCATGATTCTCATAGCATTATTCTTCTTCTTCAACATGCTAATAATTTTATCTGTGATGCCATTTTTGATATTAATAGAGTTGATGTCAGGTTTATGTCTCTAGCTATTTTAGCTAGAAGAGCTTTATGGCTTAAAACTTGGAATGCTGATATGTCTTCTAAATCGACTCTACTTTCCCTTTCTTTCCAGGGTAATAAATTATTTGGTTCTCAGTTGGATTCTATTATCTCAACTGTTACTGGTGGGAAAGGAACTTTTTTACCACAGGATAAAAAATCTAAGGGTAAAAACAGGGCTAATAATCGTTTTCATTCCTTTCGTTTCAACAAAGAACAAAAGCCTGATCCTTCATCCTCAGGAGCAGTTTCAGTTTGGAAACCATCTCCAGTCTGGAATAAATCCAAGCCTTCTAGAAAAGCAAAGCCTGCTTCTAAGTCCACATGAAGGTGCGGCCCTCATTCCAGCTCAGCTGGTAGGGGGCAGATTACGTTTTTTCAAAGAAATTTGGATCAATTCCGTTCACAATCTTTAGATTCAGAACATTGTTTCAGAAGGGTACAGAATTGGTTTCAAGATAAGACCTCCTGCAAAGAGATTTTTTCTTTCCCGTGTCCCAGTAAACCCAGCGAAAGCTCAAGCATTTCTGAAATGTGTTTCAGATCTAGAGTTGGCTGGAGTAATTATGCCAGTTCCAGTTCTGGAACAGGGGCTGGGGTTTTATTCAAATCTCTTCATTGTACCAAAGAAGGAGAATTCCTTCAGACCAGTTCTGGATCTAAAAATATTGAATCATTATGTAAGGATACCAACATTCAAAATGGTAACTGTAAGGACTATCCTGCCTTTTGTTCAGCAAGGGCATTATATGTCTACAATAGATTTACAGGATGCATATCTGCATATTCCGATTCATCCAGCTCACTATCAGTTTCTGAGATTCTCTTTCCTGGACAAGCATTACCAGTTTGTGGCTCTGCCGTTTGGCCTAGCAACAGCTCCAAGAATTTTTACAAAGGTTCTCGGTGCCCTTCTGTCTGTAATCAGAGAACAGGGTATTGTGGTATTTCCTTATTTGGACGATATCTTGGTACTTGCTCAGTCTTCACATTTAGCAGAATCTCATACGAATCGACTTGTGTTGTTTCTTCAAGATCATGGTTGGAGGATCAATTCACTAAAAAGTTCATTGATTCCTCAGACAAGGGTAACCTTTTTGGGTTTTGTGGCAAACCTAGCCACTTCTGGACTATAATGTAAGAAAGGTTGTCTATAGGCTGTATTGTGTGCTATATAGATGTGACAGACCCTTCTGTCAGTACTGAAGGAGTTAACTGTGTTCAGCTTTAAGAAGCTATTGTGTACTGTTATTAAAGTTAGTGATAAACATTCCATTGTTTAATCACATCTAGAGAGCAGACGCCTAGTGATAAGAAAAGCCAAACGTGTCTGGTGTTTAAGTTGTTATCTGCCTAAGTAAAGTAATGTACCACATTCTTTCAACCCCCCTTCTGGGGGGTCAGACCTGCATAAATACTGGGCATATGAGCCTTAATAAAGTACATTCTGTTTTAAACCTGAAAACTGGCTGGGTTGTGAATTGCTGATTCCCTATGCAGGACATTGTTCCCTGGTGTTAACCCTTGGTATCCTGTTGGTACCGTTACAATTGGTGGCAAGCGACGGAATGAACCTTATCGCCCAGAAGAGCAACTACACAAGCCAGTAACCTCAGGAAGAGGGGGATTACTACAATACTGACTAAGATGGAAGGAGTACCAGGGACCGAAGTGAATGGAGATGGATTATTCTAAGCTAAAGAGACAAACGTTAAAGGGACTGCTAGAAGCCAGGGGAAAGATAGGCAGCAGCAAACCCAAGGCTATATTAATTGCTGAGCTGATGGAGGGAGACAGAGCTTGCAGCGCTACGCCTCCAGCAGCCATGGAGGAGACCCTATACCAGAGGGAAATGAGGACCAGGCTGGAATTTTTACCCCAACCTGTACCACAGGATATGCTATCCGTGGTAATGGCAGATGTGCAGGAGTACGTGATGGCACACAGTCCGCGGAATGCATCCTCCCGAGCAGAATCCATTTTGGACGCACTCAGCAACCCAGTAAGACCCAAAATCCCATACCATGCATTTAAAATGTTTTGTGAGGAGAAGGATGAGATCGATGGGTATTTACAGGATTTTGAGAGACTGTGCGAGTTACATGATTTGGAGCAGTCCGTATGGGTGCCGGTGCTAGCAGGCAAGCTAGCTGGTAGAGCAGCGGAAGCGTATCGCGCTGTACCCAGGGAGGACAGCAAGGATTACGCTAAAGTGAAGAGAGCGATCTTGGTATCCTGTTGGTACCGTTACAGGTTTCCAGATAGATTCAGTGTCCATGACTCTGTCTTTGACAGACAAGAGATGTCTAAAATTGATTTCAGCTTGTCGAAACCTTCGGTCACAATCATTCCCTTCGGTAGCCTTATGCATGGAAATTCTAGGTCTTATGACTGCTGCATCGGACGCGATCCCCTTTGCTCGTTTTCACATGCGACCTCTTCAGCTCTGTATGCTGAACCAATGGTGCAGGGATTACACAAAGATATCTCAATTAATATCTTTAAAACCGATTGTACGACACTCTCTGATGTGGTGGACAAATCACCATCGTTTAGTTCAGGGGGCTTCTTTTGTTCTTCCGACCTGGACTGTAATTTCAACAGATGCAAGTCTTACAGGTTGGGGAGCTGTGTGGGGGTCTCTGACGGCACAAGGGGTTTGGGAATCTCAGGAGGTGAGATTACCGATCAATATTTTGGAACTCCGTGCAATTTTCAGAGCTCTTCAGTCTTGGCCTCTTCTGAAGAGAGAATCGTTCATTTGTTTTCAGACAGACAATGTCACAACTGTGGCATACATCAATCATCAAGGAGGGACTCACAGTCCTCTGGCTATGAAAGAAGTATCTCGAATTCTGGTTTGGGCGGAATCCAGCTCCTGTCTAATCTCTGCGGTTCATATCCCAGGTATAGACAATTGGGAAGCGGATTATCTCAGTCGCCAAACGTTGCATCCGGGCGAATGGTCTCTTCACCCAGAGATATTTCTTCAGATTGTTCAAATGTGGGAACTTCCAGAAATAGATCCGATGGCTTCTCATCTAAACAAGAAACTTCCCAGGTATCTGTCCAGATCCCGGGATCCTCAGGTGGAGGCAGTGGATGCATTATCACTTCCTTGGAAGTATCATCCTGCCTATATCTTTCCGCCTCTAGTTCTTCTTCCAAGAGTAATCTCCAAGATTCTGAAGGAATGCTCGTTTGTTCTGCTGGTAGCTCCAGCATGGCCTCACAGGTTTTGGTATGCGGATCTTGTCCAGATGGCTTCTTGCCAACCGTGGTCTCTTCCTTTAAGACCAGACCTTCTGTCGCAAGGTCCTTTTTTCCATCAGGATCTCAAATAATTAAATTTAAAGGTATGGAGATTGAACGCTTGATTCTTGGTCAAAGAGGTTTCTCTGACTCTGTGATTAATACTATGTTACAGGCTCGTAAATCTGTATCTAGAGAGATATATTATAGAGTTTGGAAGACCTATATTTCTTGGTGTCTTTCTCATCATTTTTCCTGGCATTCTTTTAAAATTCCGAGAATTTTACAGTTTCTTCAGGACGGTTTAGATAAAGGTTTGTCCGCAAGTTCCTTGAAAGGACAAATCTCTGCTCTTTCTGTTCTTTTTCACAGAAAGATTGCTAATCTTCCTGATATTCATTGTTTTGTACAAGCCTTGGTTCGTATAAAACCTGTCATTAAGTCAATTTCTCCTCCTTGGAGTTTGTATTTGGTTCTGGGGGCTCTTCAAGCTCCTCCATTTGAACCTATGCATTCCTTGGACATTAAATTTCTTTCTTGGAAAGTTTTGTTCCTTTTGGCCATCTCTTCTGCCAGAAGAGTCTCTGAATTGTCTGCTCTTTCTTGTGAGTCTCCTTTTCTGATTTTTCATCAGGATAAGGCGGTGTTGCGAACTTCTTTTGAATTTTTACCTAAGGTTGTGAATTCCAACAACATTAGTAGAGAAATTGTGGTTCCTTCATTATGTCCTAATCCTAAGAATTCTAAGGAGAAATCATTGCATTCTTTGGATGTTGTTAGAGCTTTGAAATATTATTTTGAAGCTACTAAGACTTTCCGAAAGACTTCTAGTCTATTTGTCATCTTTTCCGGTTCTAGAAAAGGCCAGAAAGCTTCTGCCATTTCTTTGGCATCTTGGTTGAAATCTTTAATTCATCATGCCTATGTTGAGTCGGGTAAAACTCCGCCTCAACGGATTACAGCTCATTCTACTAGGTCAGTTTCTACTTCCTGGGCGTTTAGGAATGAAGCTTCGGTTGATCAGATTTGCAAAGCAGCAACTTGGTCTTCTTTGCATACTTTTACTAAATTCTACCATTTTGATGTGTTTTCTTCTTCTGAAGCTGTTTTTGGTAGAAAAGTACTTCAGGCAGCTGTTTCAGTTTGAATCTTCTGCTTATTTTTTCATTTAAACTTTATTTTGGGTGTGGATTATTTTTTTCAGTGGAATTGGCTGTCTTTATTTTATCCCTCCCTCTCTAGTGACTCTTGCGTGGAAAGATCCACATCTTGGGTAGTCATTATCCCATACGTCACTAGCTCATGGACTCTTGCTAATTACATGAAAGAAAACATAATTTATGTAAGAACTTACCTGATAAATTCATTTCTTTCATATTAGCAAGAGTCCATGAGGCCCGCCCTTTTTGTGGTGGTTATGATTTTTTGTATAAAGCACAATTATTCCAATTCCTTATTTTTTATGCTTTCGCACTTTTTCTTATCACCCCACTTCTTGGCTATTCGTTAAACTGATTTGTGGGTGTGGTGAGGGGTGTATTTGTAGGCATTTTGAGGTTTGGGAAACTTTGCCCCTCCTGGTAGGAATGTATATCCCATACGTCACTAGCTCATGGACTCTTGCTAATATGAAAGAAATGAATTTATCAGGTAAGTTCTTACATAAATTATGTTTTTTCTGGTTTTTTTCTGGTAGTCTGTTTTGTTGTACAATCTTTAATTAAACAATTAGGCATCTATGAAATAAAAAAATGGATAATATTATAAACAAAAATATTATTTTTAAATTATTATTTAAAAGATATATATATGTATATAGTTAAAGCAAACATTATTTATTTTTTTATTTTTTAATATGTAAACTTTTCATAGTACATCATAAAAATTATTATTATTTTTTTTTAAATTTAGTAATGTTTTTTTGGAAATAAAAATACAAAAATGATTTAAAAAAAAATTGTAAAAAAATGTAAAAATTTTTTTTAAAGAAAAAGAAATTGCAATTCTCAAATTTTTCAATTAATATTTAAAATTTTATTTAATGGTGTAATTATTTTTGCTGTATATAAATACTCTATGATTAAATATACATAAAATAAAATGGGTACTGTTAGTGATGCTAGAACATGAAATTAGGTATATAAAAACAGGAAAAGTAGTAATAGGTTGAAGATAAATATATCTTTTACTTTACAAAAAAATAATTTTAAAAACTAAACAGGTAAAATGAAAAATATGGTCAAATATCAAAATCTTAGCTAATAGTGATTGGATGATTAAAATCATATATTTAATTAAAAATTAAGCCTCAAGGTAAGATCTTTTTAATTATTATTTTTTGGAAAATAAGAGAGAAAGTACACCTCGACACATTCTCAATTGATACTATGAGTTCAGGACAAGAGTAAATGGAAATATTTCATTAAGATCGGCTCTCAATATTCTAAATATCACAACTGCAAGGGTGCAACTACAGGAAATAATAAAATTTTGAAAGTTTACAAATTCTAGACTGGAAGACTTTTATATTTTTATTATATGATGTGCTTTTCACAAATGGACCAGAATGGGTTAGAAAAGTTATGCTGTTAAAGTTATATTTTATGTGTATTATATATATATTTTTTTATACAAGTTTTTTTTATAAATAATATTATTATATTAAAAATTATAATTTTTGTTTATTTTATGGTGACAAGATTCACGATCAATTACTCTTGGGAGTTACATTCCAAAAAATAGGAGGAGAAAAAGTATATCAAATTCTAATAACACTAAATAAATTGCAAAGAGTTCAATAACATTGATTTACAAACTTGCTTCAGATAATCACAATCATTTAGCTTTCAAAGACCCCAAATGAGCTCTCCAAATTTAAACTTTTTAAAATATTGTAATTATAGTTCAATAAGGACAATTTTGATTAGTAAGGTGGAAGGTGCTTTTACAGTTGTCTCGAGGGATTTGTAGAGTTTGACTTCTAATGGTAGAAATATAATTTCTTTCATGTAATTAGCAAGAGTCCATGAGCTAGTGACGTATGGGATATACATTCCTACCAGGAGGGGCAAAGTTTCCCAAACCTCAAAATGCCTATAAATACACCCCTCACCACACCCACAATTCAGTTTTACAAACTTTGCCTCCGATGGAGGTGGTGAAGTAAGTTTGTGCTAGATTCTACGTTGATATGCGCTCCGCAGCAAGTTGGAGCCCGGTTTTCCTCTCAGCGTGCAGTGAATGTCAGAGGGATGTGAAGAGAGTATTGCCTATTTGAATGCAGTGATCTCCTTCTACGGGGTCTATTTCATAGGTTCTCTGTTATCGGTCGTAGAGATTCATCTCTTACCTCCCTTTTCAGATCGACGATATACTCTTATATATACCATTACCTCTGCTGATTCTCGTTTCAGTACTGGTTTGGCTTTCTACAAACATGTAGATGAGTGTCCTGGGGTAAGTAAATCTTATTTTCTGTGACACTCTAAGCTATGGTTGGGCACTTTGTTTATAAAGTTCTAAATATATGTATTCAAACATTTATTTGCCTTGACTCAGAATGTTCAACTTTCCTTATTTTTCAGACAGTCAGTTTCATATTTGGGATAATGCATTTGAATTAATCATTTTTTTCTTACCTTCAAAAATTTGACACTTTTTTCCCTGTGGGCTGTTAGGCTCGCGGGGGCTGAAAATGCTTCATTTTATTGCGTCATTCTTGGCGCGGACTTTTTGGCGCAAAAATTATTTTCCGTTTCCGGCGTCATACGTGTCGCCGGAAGTTGCGTCATTTTTTTGACGTTATTTTGCGCCAAAGATGTCGGCGTTCCGGATGTGGCGTCATTTTGGCGCCAAAAGCATTTAGGCGCCAAATAATGTGGGCGTCTGATTTGGCGCTAAAAAATATGGGCGTCGCTTTTATCTCCACATTATTTAAGTCTCATTTTTTATTGCTTCTGGTTGCTAGAAGCTTGTTCTTGGCATTCTTTCCCATTCCTGAAACTGTCATTTAAGGAATTTAATCAATTTTGCTTTATATGTTGTTTTTTCTCTTACATATTGCAAGATGTCTCACGTTGCATCTGAGTCAGAAGATACTACAGGAAAATCGCTGTCTAGTGCTGGATCTACCAAAGCTAAGTGTATCTGCTGTAAATTTTTGGTAGCTATTCCTCCGGCTGTTGTTTGTATTGATTGTCATGACAAACTTGTTAATGCAGATAATATTTCCTTTAGTAAAGTACCATTGCCTGTTGCAGTTCCTTCAACATCTAAGGTGCAGAATGTTCCTGATAACATAAGAGATTTTGTTTCTGAATCCATAAAGAAGGCTATGTCTGTTATTTCTCCTTCTAGTAAACGTAAAAAATCTTTTAAAACTTCTCTCCCTACAGATGAATTTTTAAATGAACATCATCATTCTGATTCTGATGACTCTTCTGGTTCAGAGGATTCTGTCTCAGAGGTTGATGCTGATAAATCTTCATATTTATTTAAAATGGAATTTATTCGTTCTTTACTTAAAGAAGTACTAATTGCTTTAGAAATAGAGGATTCTGGTCCTCTTGATACTAATTCTAAACGTTTGGATAAGGTATTTAAAGCTCCTGTGGTTATTCCAGAAGTTTTTCCTGTTCCTAATGCTATTTCTGCAGTAATTTCCAAAGAATGGGATAAATTGGGTAATTCATTTACTCCTTCTAAACGTTTTAAGCAATTATATCCTGTGCCGTCTGACAGATTAGAATTTTGGGACAAAATTCCTAAAGTTGATGGGGCTATTTCTACCCTTGCTAAACGTACTACTATTCCTACGTCAGATGGTACTTCGTTTAAGGATCCTTTAGATAGGAAAATTGAATCCTTTCTAAGAAAAGCTTATCTGTGTTCAGGTAATCTTCTTAGACCTGCTATATCTTTGGCTGATGTTGCTGCAGCTTCAACTTTTTGGTTGGAAACTTTAGCGCAACAAGTAACACATCATGATTCTCATGATATTATTATTCTTCTTCAGCATGCTAATAATTTTATCTGTGATGCCATTTTTGATATTATCAGAGTTGATGTCAGGTTTATGTCTCTAGCTATTTTAGCTAGAAGAGCTTTATGGCTTAAAACCTGGAATGCTGATATGGCTTCTAAATCAACTCTACTTTCTATTTCTTTCCAGGGTAACAAATTATTTGGTTCTCAGTTGGATTCTATTATTTCAACTGTTACTGGTGGGAAAGGAACTTTTTTACCACAGGATAAAAAATCTAAAGGTAAAAACAGGGCTAATAATCGTTTTCGTTCCTTTCGTTTCAACAAAGAACAAAAGCCTGATCCTTCATCCTCAGGAACAGTTTCAGTTTGGAAACCATCTCCAGTCTGGAATAAATCCAAGCCAGCTAGAAAGGCAAAGCCTGCTTCTAAGTCCACATGAAGGTGCGGCCCTCATTCCAGCTCAGCTGGTAGGGGGCAGGTTACGTTTTTTCAAGGAAATTTGGATCAATTCTGTTCACAATCTTTGGATTCAGAACATTGTTTCAGAAGGGTACAGAATTGGTTTCAAGATGAGACCTCCTGCAAAGAGATTTTTTCTTTCCCGTGTCCCAGTAAATCCAGTAATAGCTCAAGCATTTCTGAATTGTGTTTCAGATCTAGAGTTGACTGGAGTAATTATGCCAGTTCCAGTTCCGGAACAGGGGATGGGGTTTTATTCAAATCTCTTCATTGTACCAAAGAAGGAGAATTCCTTCAGACCAGTTCTGGATCTAAAAATATTGAATCGTTATGTAAGGATACCAACGTTCAAGATGGTAACTGTAAGGACTATCTTGCCTTTTGTTCAGCAAGGGAATTATATGTCCACAATAGATTTACAGGATGCATATCTGCATATTCCGATTCATCCAGATCATTATCAGTTCCTGAGATTCTCTTTTCTGGACAAGCATTACCAGTTTGTGGCTCTGCCGTTTGGCCTAGCTACAGCTCCAAGAATTTTTACAAAGGTTCTCGGTGCCCTTCTGTCTGTAATCAGAGAACAGGGTATTGTGGTATTCCTTATTTGGACGATATCTTGGTACTTGCTCAGTCTTTACATTTAGCAGAATCTCATACGAATCGACTTGTGTTGTTTCTTCAAGATCATGGTTGGAGGATCAATTTACCAAAAAGTTCATTGATTCCTCAGACAAGGGTAACCTTTCTGGGTTTCCAGATGGATTCAGTGTCCATGACTCTGTCTTTAACAGACAAGAGACGTCTAAAATTAATTACAGCTTGTCGAAACCTTCAGTCACAATCATTCCCTTCGGTAGCCTTATGCATGGAAATTCTAGGTCTTATGACTGCTGCATCGGACGCGATCCCCTTTGCTCGTTTTCACATGCGACCTCTTCAGCTCTGTATGTTGAATCAATGGTGCAAGGATTACACAAAGATATCTCAATTAATATCTTTAAAACCGATTGTTCGACACTCTCTAATGTGGTGGACAGATCACCATAGTTTATTTCAGGGGGCTTCTTTTGTGCTTCCGACCTGGACTGTAATTTCAACAGATGCAAGTCTCACAGGTTGGGGAGCTGTGTGGGGATCTCTGACGGCACAAGGAGTTTGGGAATCTCAGGAGGTGAGATTACCGATCAATATTTTGGAACTCCGTGCAATTTTCAGAGCTCTTCAGTTTTGGCCTCTTCTGAAGAGAGAATCGTTCATTTGTTTTCAGACAGACAATGTCACAACTGTGGCATACATCAATCATCAAGGAGGGACTCACAGTACTCTGGCTATGAAAGAAGTATCTCGAATTTTGGTTTGGGCGGAATCCAGCTCCTGTCTAATCTCTGCGGTTCATATCCCAGGTATAGACAATTGGGAAGTGGATTATCTCAGTCGCCAAACGTTGCATCCGGGCGAATGGTCTCTTCACCCAGAGGTATTTCTTCAGATTGTTCAAATGTGGGAACTTCCAGAAATAGATCTGATGGCGTCTCATCTAAACAAGAAACTTCCCAGGTATCTGTCCAGATCCCGGGATCCTCAGACGGAGGCAGTGGATGCATTATCACTTCCTTGGAAGTATCATCCTGCCTATATCTTTCCGCCTCTAGTTCTTCTTCCAAGAGTAATCTCCAAGATTCTGACGGAATGCTCGTTTGTTCTGCTGGTAGCTCCAGCATGGCCTCACAGGTTTTGGTATGCGGATCTTGTCCGGATGGCCTCTTGCCAACCGTGGACTCTTCCGTTAAGACCAGACCTTCTGTCTCAAGGTCCTTTTTTCCATCAGGATCTGAAATCCTTAAATTTAAAGGTATGGAGATTGAACGCTTGATTCTTGGTCACAGAGGTTTCTCTGACTCTGTGATTAATACTATGTTACAGGCTCGTAAATCTGTATCTAGAGAGATATATTATAGAGTCTGGAAGAATTATATTTCTTGGTGTCTTTCTCATCATTTTTCTTGGCATTCTTTTAGAATACCGAGAGTATTACAGTTTCTTCAGGATGGTTTAGATAAGGGTTTGTCTGCAAGTTCCTTGAAAGGACAAATCTCTGCTCTTTCTGTTCTTTTTCACAGAAAGATTGCTATTCTTCCTGATATTCATTGTTTTGTACAAGCTTTGGTTCGTATAAAGCCTGTCATTAAGTCAATTTCTCCTCCTTGGAGTTTGAATTTGGTTCTGGGGGCGCTTCAAGCTCCTCCATTTGAACCTATGCATTCATTGGACATTAAATTACTTTCTTGGAAAGTTTTGTTCCTTTTGGCCATCTCTTCTGCCAGAAGAGTTTCTGAATTATCTGCTCTTTCTTGTGAGTCTCCTTTTCTGATTTTTCATCAGGATAAGGCGGTGTTGCGAACTTCTTTTGAATTTTTACCTAAAGTTGTGAATTCCAACAACATTAGTAGAGAAATTGTGGTTCCTTCATTATGTCCTAATCCTAAGAATTCTAAGGAGAAATCGTTGCATTCTTTGGATGTTGTTAGAGCTTTGAAATATTATGTTGAAGCTACTAAATCTTTCCGAAAGACTTCTAGTCTATTTGTTATCTTTTCCGGTTCTAGAAAAGGCCAGAAAGCTTCTGCCATTTCTTTGGCATCTTGGTTGAAATCTTTAATTCATCTTGCCTATGTTGAGTCGGGTAAAACTCCGCCTCAGAAAATTACAGCTCATTCTACTAGGTCAGTTTCTACTTCCTGGGCGTTTAGGAATGAAGCTTCGGTTGATCAGATTTGCAAAGCAGCAACTTGGTCCTCTTTGCATACTTTTACTAAATTCTACCATTTTGATGTATTTTCTTCTTCTGAAGCAGTTTTTGGTAGAAAAGTACTTCAGGCAGCGGTTTCAGTTTGAATCTTCTGCTTATGTTTTTCATTAAACTTTATTTTGGGTGTGGATTATTTTCAGCAGGAATTGGCTGTCTTTATTTTGTCCCTCCCTCTCTAGTGACTCTTGTGTGGAAAGATCCACATCTTGGGTAGTCATTATCCCATACGTCACTAGCTCATGGACTCTTGCTAATTACATGAAAGAAAACATAATTTATGTAAGAACTTACCTGATAAATTCATTTCTTTCATATTAGCAAGAGTCCATGAGGCCCGCCCTTTTTTTGTGGTGGTTATGATTTTGTATAAAGCACAATTATTCCAATTCCTTATTTTATATGCTTTCGCACTTTTTTATCACCCCACTTCTTGGCTATTCGTTAAACTGAATTGTGGGTGTGGTGAGGGGTGTATTTATAGGCATTTTGAGGTTTGGGAAACTTTGCCCCTCCTGGTAGGAATGTATATCCCATACGTCACTAGCTCATGGACTCTTGCTAATATGAAAGAAATGAATTTATCAGGTAAGTTCTTACATAAATTATGTTTTTTGACTCTCAACACCTATATTAAAGAAATCTATATATGTATTTAGAAAAATAAAATAAAGTTCTCTTTTAAAAATAAGTTGTGTGTGTATATATATATATATATATATTTTTTTTAAATTGATAAATGTTTTAACATAGATCACGTCATAGTTAAAAAAAAATATTTATTAAAATTGTCAAAAAAATCTCCTATTCAAGGGATATATTACATTTTTAAAATAAATTTAAAATTTGAATGATCAAAATATTTTGGTTCCTATATGATGGAAATAAAATTTTAAAATGAATTGAGGAGTAGACTTTGATTTTTAGTTCTTTTTAAAAGTGATTATATATAAATATAAATAAACTATTTAAAAAAGCTCAATTGAAGTTTTAAACTTTAATGAATTTTCATTTCCTTATTATAAATAAAATATATATATATTTATATAATTGTAATTTTTTTTAAATAAACTTACCCTTTCTATTTTATATTTTTTCTAAAAAAAATTTTTTTAAATCTTCTAAATATTAACCTATAAAAAAATATAAATTTGATTAATAAACTTTTAAAATTAGATACAAAGAAATATTTATATTTCAAAATTAATAAAAATCATGCATTTTCTTTATAAAAATTGTTTTTAAATAATTATATACACTTATGGGCAGTATGGTTCAATAAATTGTTGTTGTTTTCTAAGAATGTAATTCATGTGCAAGATTACTATATATCAATAATATTTACTAAAAAATAATGATCAAGATATATATTTGATGTTTATATTTGAAAGAAAATAGCTAAAAAAATATTTTTGTGTCTATGTATGTAATTAGTATGTATCATTTATTAAATATGTATGTTTGAATGTTAAACAGTTTTAAATTAAATAAACAATACATAATTTAATTATTTTAAAAAATCATTTTTAAATGAATATACAAATATTTATGTTTGTAAATGTACATATGGATGTATATATCTTGTAACACATTAAAAAAAATCTTCACGTATTTTTGAAAAAAATAGAAAAGTTTATAAAAATACAAGTGATGTGTAATATTAAATATATATATATATATATACTCATAAATATAAGTATATTTAAATATATATTTTTAAATATATGTCACTATTTCCTATGTCTGATAAAGGGGGTGAAAACAAGAAATGTCATATCGAATAATGTTGATTTTTTTTAAAGAATATATATATAACCCTATTCCCTCTATATCACTATCCCTCTATACCCCTATCCCTACAACTCTATTCCCGATATACTCCTATCACTCTATACACTCTATACCATTATACCATCTATACCCCTATCCCATCTATACCCCTATCCCCTCTATACCCCTATCCCTCTATACCCCTATCCGCTATATACCCCTATACCATCTATACCCCATCCCCTCTATACTCCTATCCCTCTATACCCATATCCATCTATACCCTTATCCCCTCTATAACCATATTCCTCTACATCTATACCCCTCTATCCCTATCCCTCTGTACCCCCTATCCAGCTATACCACAATAAACTCTTTACACCTATTCCCTCTATACATCTAAAACATATATACCTCTATACCCCTATCCCCTCTATACCCCTTTTCCCTCTATACCCCTATACTCTCTATATCACTATCCCTATACCCCTATCACCTCTAAGCTCATATGCCTATTCCCTCTATACCCCTATCCCCTCTATACCCTATATACCCCTATCCCCTCTATACCACTATCCCCTCTATCTCACTATCCCTATACCCCTATCACCTCTAAGCTCATATGCCTATTCCCTCTATACCTCCATCTCCTCTATACCCCTATCTCCTCTATACCCCTATCCCCTCTATAGTCCTATCCCCTCTATAACCCTATCCCCTATATATATCCCCTATACACTCTATCCCCCTACAACCATATTCCCTCTATACCACTATACAATACATACCAATATCCCTCTACCCCTATACCATCTATACCCTTATCCCCTCTATACCCTTATCCCCTCTATACCCCTATCCCCTTATACCCCTATCCCTTCTATACCGCTATCCCCTCTATAACCCCTTTCCCCTATATACCACTATCCCCTCTATACCCCTATACTCTGTATCTCACTATCCCTATACCCCTATCCCCTCTATACTCCTATCCCTATTCCTTCAATACCCCTATTCCCTCTATACCCCTATCCTTCTTTATTATTGATTTTGAATTATGACAAAGGAAATACAGACCATATATACCCCTATCACATCTACACACCTATCCCCTCCATACCCTTATCCCCTCTATACCCCTATCCCCTCTATACCCCTATCCCCTCTATACCCCTATCCCCTCTATCCCTATACCCCTATCACCTCTAAGCTCATATGCCTATTCCCTCTATACCCCTATCCCCTCTTTACCCCATCTCCTCTATACCCCTATCCCCTCTATAGTCCTATCCCCATACCCTCTATCCCCCTACAACCATATTCCCTCTATACCCCACTACCATCTACACCCCTATCCCCTCTATACCCTTATCCCCTCTATACTCTTATCCCCTCTATGCCCTTATCCCCTCTATACCCCTATCCCCTCTATAACCCCTTTCCCCTATATACCACTATCCCCTCTATACCCCTATACTCTGTATCTCACTATCCCTATACCCCTATCCCCTCTATACTCCTATCCCTATTCCTTCAATACCCCTATTCCCTCTATATCCCTATCCTTCTTTATTATTGATTTTGAATTATGACAAAGGAAATACAGTGGCGATCAAGAAAAAAAAAAAAAAAAAAAAAAAGAGAAAATAGCAAAATGATACCTTTAATTTATATGCAATATTTATTTGTTGTAACGTGTTATAATAATTGTTTAAACCACAACATTAAAACTGGAGAAGGAAGCAATCAAAGTCCCCTGAAAGAGATTACATTAAAATAATTATTTCTCCAACATTGGTGTGTCCGGTCCACGGCGTCATCCTTACTTGTGGGATATCTCTTCCCGAACAGGAAATGGCAAAGAGTCCCAGCAAAGCTGGCCATATAGTCCCTCCTAGGCTCCGCCCACCCCAGTCATTCTCTTTGCCGTTGTACAGGCAACATCTCCACGGAGATGGTTAAGAGTTTTTTGGTGTTTAAATGTAGTTTTTATTCTTCTATCAAGTGTTTGTTATTTTAAAATAGTGCTGGTATGTACTATTTACTCTGAAACAGAAAAGGATGAAGATTTCTGTTTGTGAGAGGAAGATGATTTTAGCAGACAGTAACTAAAATCGATTGCTGTTTCCACATAGGACTGTTGAGATGAAGTAACTTCAGTTGGGGGAAACAGTTAGCAGACTTTTCTGCTTAAGGTATGACTAGCCATATTTCTAACAAGACCATGTAATGCTGGAAGGCTGTCATTTCCCCTCATGGGGACCGGTAAGCCATTTTCTTAGTCAAACAAACAGAATAAAGGGCTTAATATGGGCTAAAAAACTGGTAGACATTTTTATGGACTACATCGATTGCTTTATTTGGGCATTTTATTCATATTTATGCTGACAATTCGCATTTATAAACTTGGGGAACGTTTATTAAATGGCAGGCACTATGTTAGACACCTTTTCCAGTCAGGGGGCCTTCCTAGTTGTAGACTGAGCCTCATTTTCGCGCCATTACTGCGCAGTTGTTTTTTGAGAGCAGGGCATGCAGATGCATGTGTGAGGATCTGAAATTTGCTGGAAAAGCTTCTAGAAGGCGTCAATTGGTATCGTATTCCCCTCTGGGCTTGGTTGGGTCTCAGCAAAGGCTATAGCTGGGACTGTATAGGGGTTAAATTTGTAAACGGCTCCGGTTCCGTTATTTTAAGGGTTAAAGCTCTGAAATTTGGTGTGCAATACTCTTAATGCTTTAAGACACTGTGGTGAAATTTGGTAATTTTTGAACAATTCCTTCATACTTTTTCACATATTCAGTAATAAAGTGTTTTCTGTTTAAAATTTAAAGAGACAGTAACGGTTTTGTTTTAAAACGTTTTTTGTGCTTTGTTGACAAGTTTAAGCCTGTTTAACATGTCTGTGCCTTCGGATAAGCTATGTTCTATATGTATGAAAGCCAATGTGTCTCCCCATTTAAATTTATGTGATAATTGTGCCATAGCGTCCAAACAAAGTAAGGACAGTACTGCCACAGATAATGAAATTGCCCAACATGATTCCTCAGATGAGGGGAGTAAACATGATACTACATCATCTCCTACTGTGTCTACACCAGTTTTGCCCACACAGGAGGCCCCTAGTACATCTAGTGTGCCAATGCTTATTACCATGCAACAATTAACGGCTGTAATGGATAACTCCATAGCAAATATTTTGTCCAAAATGCCTACTTATCAGAGAAAGCGCGATTGCTCGGTTTTAAACACTGAAGAGCAGGAGGGCGCTGATGATAATTGTTCTGTCATACCCTCACACCAATCTGAAGGGGCCATGAGGGAGGTTTTGTCAGATGGGGAAATTTCAGATTCAGGAAAAATTTCTCAACAAGCTGAACCTGATGTTGTGACATTTAAATTTAAATTAGAACATCTCCGCGCACTGCTTAAGGAGGTGTTATCTACTCTGGATGATTGTGATAACTTGGTCATTCCAGAGAAATTATGCAAGATGGACAAGTTCCTAGAGGTTCCGGTGCACCCCGACGCTTTTCCTATACCCAAGCGGGTGGCGGACATAGTAAATAAGGAGTGGGAAAAGCCCGGCATACCTTTTGTTCCCCCCCCCTATATTTAAGAAATTATTTCCTATGGTCGACCCCAGAAAGGACTTATGGCAGACAGTCCCTAAGGTCGAGGGGGCAGTTTCTACTCTAAACAAACGCACTACTATTCCTATCGAAGATAGTTGTGCTTTCAAAGATCCTATGGATAAAAAATTGGAGGGTTTGCTTAAAAAGATTTTTGTACAGCAAGGTTACCTTCTACAACCCATTTCGTGCATTGTTCCTGTCACTACAGCAGCGTGGTTCTGGTTCGAGGAACTAGAAAACTCGCTTAGTAGAGAGACTCCATATGAGGAGGTTATGGACAGAGTTCACGCACTTAAGTTGGCTAACTCTTTTATTTTAGATGCCGCTTTGCAATTAGCTAGATTAGCGGCGAAAAATTCAGGGTTTGCTATTGTGGCGCGCAGAGCGCTTTGGCTAAAGTCTTGGTCAGCGGATGTGTCATCCAAGACAAAATTGCTTAACATCCCTTTCAAAGGTAAAACTCTATTTGGACCAGAATTGAAAGAGATTATTTCAGACATCACTGGGGGAAAGGGCCACGCCCTTCCACAAGATAGGCCTTTCAAGGCCAAAAATAAGTCTAATTTTCGTTCCTTTCGCAATTTCAGGAACGGACCGGCCTCTAATTCTGCATCCTCTAAGCAAGAGGGTAATGCCTCACAACCCAAACCAGCCTGGAAACCGATGCAAGGCTGGAACAAGGGTAAGCAGGCCAAGAAGCCTGCCGCTGCTAACAAAACAGCATGAAGGAGTAGCCCCCGATCCGGGACCGGATCTAGTGGGGGGCAGACTCTCTCTCTTTGCTCAGGCTTGGGCAAGAGATGTTCAGGATCCCTGGGCGCTAGAAATAGTTTCTCAGGGTTATCTCCTGGAATTCAGGGAACTACCCCCAAGGGGAAGGTTCCACATGTCTCACTTATCCTCAAACCAAATAAAGAGACAGGCGTTCTTACATTGTGTAGAAGACCTGTTAAAGATGGGAGTGATACACCCAGTTCCAATAAAGGAACAAGGAATGGGATTTTATTCCAATCTGTTCGTAGTTCCCAAAAAAGAGGGAACTTTCAGACCAATTTTGGATTTGAAGATCCTAAACAAATTTCTCAGGGTACCATCGTTCAAGATGGAAACCATTCGAACGATTCTACCCACTATCCAGGAAAGTCAATTTATGACTACCGTGGATCTAAAGGATGCGTACCTACATATTCCTATCCACAAAGAACATCATCAGTTCCTAAGGTTCGCTTTTCTGGACAAGCATTACCAGTTTGTGGCCCTCCCATTCGGGTTAGCCACTGCTCCAAGGATTTTCACTAAGGTACTAGGGTCCCTTCTAGCGGTTCTAAGACCGAGGGGCATTGCAGTAGTACCTTACTTGGACGACATTCTAATACAAGCGTCGTCCCTGTCAAAAGCAAAGGCTCATACAGACATCGTTCTGGCCTTTCTCAGATCACACGGATGGAAGGTGAACATAGAAAAAAGTTCTCTGTCTCCGTCGACAAGAGTTCCCTTCTTGGGAACAATAATAGATTCCTTAGAAATGAGGATTTTTCTGACAGAGGTCAGAAAGTCAAAACTTCTAAGCACTTGTCAAGTTCTTCATTCTGTTCCTCGTCCTTCCATAGCACAGTGCATGGAAGTAGTAGGGTTGATGGTTGCAGCAATGGACATAGTTCCTTTTGCACGAATTCATCTAAGACCATTACAACTGTGCATGCTCAAACAGTGGAATGGGGACTATACAGACTTGTCTCCAATGATTCAAGTAGATCAGAAGACCAGATATTCACTCCGTTGGTGGCTGACCCTGGACCATCTGTCCCAGGGAATGAGCTTCCGCAGACCAGAGTGTGTCATTGTCACGACCGACGCCAGTCTAGTGGGCTGGGGCGCGGTCTGGGAATCCCTGAAAGCTCAGGGTCTATGGTCTCGGGAAGAGTCTCTTCTCCCGATAAACATTCTGGAACTGAGAGCGATATTCAATGCTCTCAGGGCTTGGCCTCAACTAGCAAAGGCCAGATTCATAAGGTTCCAATCAGAAAACATGACGACCATTGCGTATATCAATCATCAGGGGGGAACAAGGAGTTCCCTGGCGATGAAAGAAGTGACCAAAATAATTCAATGGGCGGAGGATCACTCCTGCCACCTGTCTGCGATCCACATCCCAGGTGTGGAAAACTGGGAGGCGGATTTTCTGAGTCGTCAGACATTCCATCCGGGGGAGTGGGAACTCCATCCGGAGATCTTTGCCCAAATAACTCAATTATGGGGCATTCCAGACATGGATCTGATGGCGTCTCGTCAGAACTTCAAGGTTCCTTGCTACGGGTCCAGATCCAGGGATCCCAAGACGACTCTAGTAGATGCACTAGTAGCACCTTGGACCTTCAACCTAGCTTATGTATTTCCACCGTTTCCTCTCATTCCCAGGCTGGTAGCCAGGATCAATTAGGAGAGGGCCTCGGTGATCTTGATAGCTCCTGCGTGGCCACGCAGGACTTGGTATGCAGACCTGGTGAATATGTCATCGGTTCCACCATGGAAGCTACCTTTGAGACAGGACCTTCTTGTTCAGGGTCCATTCGAACATCCAAATCTGGTTTCCCTCCAGCTGACGGCTTGGAGATTGAACGCTTGATTCTATCGAAGCGTGGGTTTTCAGATTCTGTGATAGATACTCTGGTTCAGGCCAGAAAACCGGTAACTAGAAAGATTTACCATAAAATATGGAAAAGATATATCTGTTGGTGTGAATCCAAAGGATTCCCATGGAATAAGATAAAAATTCCTAAGATTCTCTCCTTTCTACAAGAAGGTTTGGAGAAAGGATTATCTGCAAGTTCTCTAAAGGGACAGATCTCTGCTTTATCTGTCTTACTACACAAAAGACTGGCAGCTGTGCCAGATGTTCAAGCATTTGTTCAGGCTCTGGTTAGGATCAAGCCTGTTTACAGACCTTTGACTCCTCCCTGGAGTCTAAATCTAGTTCTTTCAGTTCTTCAAGGGGTTCCGTTTGAACCTTTACATTCCATAGATATTAAGTTACTATCTTGGAAAGTTTTATTTTTGGTTGCAATTTCTTCTGCTAGAAGAGTTTCAGAGTTATCTGCTCTGCAGTGTTCTCCGCCCTATCTGGTCCATGCAGATAAGGTGGTTTTGCGTACTAAGCCTGGTTTTCTTCCTAAGGTTGTTTCTAACAAAAATATTAACCAGGAGATAGTTGTACCTTCTTTATGTCCGAATCCAGTTTCAAAGAAGGAACGTTTGTTACACAATTTGGACGTAGTCCATGCTCTAAAATTCTATTTAGAGGCTCCAAAAGATTTCAGACAAACATCTTCCTTGTTTGTTGTTTATTCTGGTAAAAGGAGAGGTCAAAAAGCGACTTCTACCTCTCTTTCCTTTTGGCTTAAAAGCATCATCCGATTGGCTTATGAGACTGCCGGACGGCAGCCTCCTGAAAGAATCACAGCTCACTCCACTAGGGCTGTGGCTTCCACATGGGCCTTCAAGAACGAGGCTTCTGTTGACCAGATATGTAAGGCAGCGACTTGTTCTTCACTGCACAC
This sequence comes from Bombina bombina, assembly GCF_027579735.1. Classification (NCBI taxonomy): domain Eukaryota; kingdom Metazoa; phylum Chordata; class Amphibia; order Anura; family Bombinatoridae; genus Bombina; species Bombina bombina. The sequence continues at coordinate 19,594,831 of NC_069505.1, forward strand.
TTTTGCCAAATTTTACAAATTTGATACTTTTGCTTCTTTGGAGGCTATTTTAGGGAGAAAGGTTTTGCAAGCTGTGGTGCCTTCCGTTTAGGTAACCTGATTTGCTCCCTCCCTTCATCCGTGTCCTAAAGCTTTGGTATTGGTTCCCACAAGTAAGGATGACGCCGTGGACCGGACACACCAATGTTGGAGAAAACAGAATTTATGCTTACCTGATAAATTACTTTCTCCAACGGTGTGTCCGGTCCACGGCCCGCCTTGGTTTTTTAATCAGGTCTGATTAATTATTTTCTCTAACTACAGTCACCACGGTACCATATGGTTTCTCCTATATATATTTCCTCCTGTCCGTCGGTCGAATGACTGGGGTGGGCGGAGCCTAGGAGGGACTATATGGCCAGCTTTGCTGGGACTCTTTGCCATTTCCTGTTGGGGAAGAGATATCCCACAAGTAAGGATGACGCCGTGGACCGGACACACCGTTGGAGAAAGTAATTTATCAGGTAAGCATAAATTCTGTTTTTTTTAAAAAAAAATTGTTTTTATAACCATATCCACATACAATCTATAATCCTATCCCTCTATACCCATATCCATCTATACCCTTATCCCCTCTATAACCATATTCCTCTACATCTATAGCCCTCTATCCCTATCCCTCTGTACCCCCTATCCAGCTATACCACAATAAACTCTTTACACCTATTCCCTCTATACACCTAAACCATATATACCCCTCTCCCTCTATACCATTATACCATCTATACCCATATACCATCTATACCCCTATCCACTCTATACCCCTATCCCTCTATACACCTATCCCTCTATACACCTATACCCCTATCCGCCATATACCCCTATACCATCTATACCCCATCCCCTCTATACTCCTATCCCTCTATACCCATATCCATCTATACCCTTAACCCCTCTATAACCATATTTCTCTACATCTATACAACTCTATCCCTATCCCTCTGTACCCCCTATCCAGCTATACCACAATAAACTCTTTACACCAATTCCCTCTATACACCTAAACCATATATAACCCTATCCCCTCTATACCCCTATCCCCTCTATTCTCCTAACCCTCTATACCCCTATCCCCTCTATACCCCTATCCATCTATACCCCTCTCCCTCTATACCCCTATTCCCTCTATATCCCTATTCCTGTAGACCAGTATCCCTATAAACCGATTCCCTCTATACTCCTGTCCCACTATATCCCCTCTATACCCCTAACCCTCTATAATCCTATCCCCTCTAAACTCCTATCCCCTCTATACTCCTATCTACTCTTATCCCCTCTTCACTCCTATCCCCTCTATACCCCCATCTCCTCTATACCCCCATCCCCTCTATACCCCATCCCCTCTATAGTCCTATCCCCTCTATAACCCTATCCCCTATATATATATCAACTATACCCTCTATCCCCCTACAACCATATTCCCTCTATACCACTATACAATCCATACCAATATCCCTATACCATCTACACCCCTATCCCCTCTATACCCCTATCCCCTTTATACCCCTATCCCCTCTATACCCCTATCCCCTCTATACCGCTATCCCCTCTATAACCCCTTTCCCCTATATAACACTATCCCCTCTATACCCCTATACTCTCTATCTCACTATCCCTATACCCCTATCCCATCTATACTCCTATACCTATTCCTTCAATACCCCTATTCCCTCTATACCCCTATCCTTCTTTATTATTTATTTTGAATTATGACAAAGGAAATACAGTGGCGATCAAAAAAACAAAAAAAACAAAGAGGAAATAGCAAAATGATACCTTTAATTTATATGCAAAATTTATTTGTTGTAACGTATTATAATAATTGTGTAAACCACAACAATAAAACTGGAGAAGGAAGCAATCAAAATCCCCTGAAAGAGATTCCATAAAAATAATTAATTTTAAAAAGAAAATATTGTTTTTATAACCATATCACCATAACATTTATAATCGTATCACTCTATATCCCTATTCCTCTATACCCCTATACCATCAATACTCCTATACCCCTATCCCCTCTATACCCCTATCCCTCTATACCACTATCAATCTATACCCCTATCCCTATATAAACCTATTCCCTCTATATCCCTATTCCTCTAGAACCCTATCCCTATAACCCTATTCACTCTATACTCCTGTCCCCCAATACATCTATCCCTATATATCCCCTCTATACCAATAACCCTCTATACCCCTATCCCTCTATACCCCTATCCCTCTATACCCATACGCCCTATATCTCACTATCCCAATGCCCATATACCCTCTATCCCTATTACCTCTATACCACTATACCATCCATACCCATATCCCTCTACACCTAAACCATATATACCCCTATCCCCTCTTGTAACAACCCAGACATACAAAGTGTTGTTATTATTACTGCAAGTAAATTTACTGAGTTTCTCATAGAAATGATAGATAGAACTGACAATCCAGAAACAATACCACATCAATGAATGTAAAATATAGGTGTGTTATCCTAAGCAATGATATATATAGGCAGATTCTGATACCTATATTGAATGCTAAGGATATTTAATATAGTTATTTGCTAGCTCAGTGTCAATGTCTGAATGACACTGAGGCTAACAAGACAACATGGTGGTTAATAAAATATATAGAGCAAGTGATCTCACATAGAATGTTTGAGCAGCGTAGAAACAATCTTAGATTAAGTGAAGTGAAAGTACTGAGACAATATGAGATAGTAAACAAGTCAAAGTTCGTTACCAATCGTAGTTGTGATACCAAAGCTGCCTGTGGCTGAGAGAGTTGCTACTAGCACTGAGCTGAGCGGTGCGTTGTAGCAGAGAGCAGCCGGGAAGATGTTTGCAGCGTGGCGTTGTGGATGGATCCGATGCGGCCGTCGGTGACGTCACCCGCCAAACAGCTGAGCCTGTAGAATCCGGAGAAGTTGCAACCGGAGCTGGGAAAGGTTGCTGAAGGATCCGGTACAGCGGTAATTGCTGTAAGTAGCAAGATCTGGTTATAAGATCTCAGAGAGTCTCAGCAAGAGACTAAAAACTTAGATAATGAGACAAAAGGTAGTCCGTGAAAAACGGAGGGGCCAGTATCAGTGTAGTTAGAACATTCAATACCAAGCAATGATGTTAAACAGAGGTGTGCCTTATAAAGGTGATGCAAAGGTGAGATGGAGGCCGGGAGGATTAACCCATCACTACCCATAAGGATGTTACACCTCTATACCCCTATCCCCTCTATACCCCTATCCCCTCTATACCCCTATCCCTTCTATACCCCTATCCCCTCTCACTATCCCTATACCCTCTATAATCCTATCCCTATTCCCTCAATACCACTATTCCCTCTATACCCCTATCCCGTCTATACCCCATCCCCTCTATAGTCCTATCCCCTCTATACCCCTATCCCCTCTATACCCCTATCCATATTCCCTCAATACCCCTATTCCCTCAATACCCCTATCCTTCTTTATTATTTATTTTGAATTATGACAAAGGAAATACAGTGGTGATCAAAAAAACAAAAACAAAGAGAAAATAGCAAAATGATACCTTTAATTTATATGCAATATTTATTTGTTGTAACGTGTTATAATAATTGTGTATACCACAACAATAAAACTGGAGAAGGAAGCAATCAAAGTCCCCTGAAAGAGATTACATTAAAATTATTAATTTTTTTAAAAAATATTGTTTTTATAACCATATCCACATACCATCTATAATCCTATCCCTCTATATCCCTATTCCTCTATACCCCTATACCATCTATTCCCCTATACCATCAATACTCCTATCCCCCTATACCCCTCTATACACCTATCTATCTATACCCCTATCACTCTATACCCCTATCCCTATATAACCTTTTCCCTCTATATCCCTATTCCTCTAGAACCCTATCCCTATAACCCTATTCCCTCTATACACCTGTCACCCTATATCCCTATATATCCCCTATATACCCCTATCCCTTCTATTCTCCTAACCCTCTATAACCCTATCCCCTCTATACCCCTTTCCATCTATACCCCTATCCCTCTATATCTCACTATCCCTATACCCATATACCCTCTATCCCTCTATCCCCCTACAACCCTATTCCCTCTATACCACTATACAATCCATACCAATATCCCTCTACCCCTATACCATCTATACCCCTATACCATCTATACACCTATCCATCTATAAGACTATCCCTCTATACCCCTATCCCTCTATACCCTTATCCCCTCTATACCTCTTTCCCCTCTATACCTCTTTCCCCTCTATAACCCCTTTCCCCTATATACCCCTATCCCCTCTATACCCCTATACTCTGTATCTCACTATCCCTATACCCCTATCCCCTCTATACTCCTATCCCTATTCCTTCAATACCCCTATTCCCTCCATACCCCTATCCTTCATTAGTTTTTATTTTGAATTATAACAATGAAATACAGTTGTGATCAAGAAAACAAAAAAAGAGAAAATAGCAAAATGATACCTTTAATTTATATGCAATATTTATTTGTTGTAACGTATTATAATAATTGTGAATACCACATCAATAAAACTGGAGAAGTAATCAAAGTCACCTGAAAGAGATTCCATTAAAATAATTAATTTTAAAAAGAATTTTTTTTTTAACCATATCCCAATAACATCAATACTCCTACCCCTCTATATCCCTATTCCTTTATACCCCTATACCATCAATACTCATATCCCTCTATAGCCCTATCCATCTATACCTATACGCCCTATATCTCACTATCCCTATACCCATATACCCTCTATCCGTCTATCCCTCTAACCCTATTCCCTATATATCACTATACCATCCATACCCCTATCCCTTTACACCTTTACCATCTATACCCCTATCCCCTCTATACCCCTATTCCCTCTCACTATCCCTATACCCTCTATAATCCTATCCCTATTCCGTCTATACCCCTATCCCCTTTATCCCCCTATCCCCTCTATAATCCCAATCCACCCTATATACCCCTATCCCTATTCCCTCAATACCCCTATTCCCTCTATACCCCTTTCTTTCTTTATTATTTATTTTGAATTATGACAAAGGAAATACAGTGGCGATCAAAAAAACAAAGAGAAAATAGCAAAATGATACCTTGAATTTATATGCAATATTTATTTGTTGTAACGTATTGTAATATGTGAATACAACATCAATAAAACTGGAGAAGGAAGCAATCAAAGTCCCCTGAAAGAGATTTGATTAAAATAATTAATTTTAAAAAGAAAATATTGTTTTCTTAACCATATCCACATAACATCTATACTCTTATCTCTCTATATCCCTATTCCTCTATACCCCTATACCCATATACCATCTATACCCCTATCCACTCTATACCCTTATACCCTCTATACCCATATCCCCTCTATACCCCTATCCCTCTATACCCCTATCCCTATATAACCCTATTCCCTCTATATCCCTATTCCTCTAGACCCCTATCCCTGTAAACCGATTCCCTCTATACTCCTGTCCCACTATATCCCCTCTATACCCCCTCTATACCCCTAACCCTCTATAATCCTATCCCCTCTAAACTCCTATCCCCTCTATACTCCTATCTACTCTTATCCCCTCTTCACTCCTATCCCCTCTATACTCCTATCCCCTCTATACTCCTATCCCCTCTATACCCCTATCCCCTCTATACCCCTATACCCCTATCCCCTCTATACTCCTATCCCCGCTATACTCCTAACCCTCTATACTGCCATATCCTCTATACTGCTATATCCTCTATACCCCTATCCCCTCTATAGTGCTATGCCTCTATACCCCTTATCCATCTAACCACCTATCAATCCCCCAATCCATCTATCCCCCTATCCATCTATCCCCCTATCAAGATTTTTAATTAAAAAAAATATTTAGTATTATATTTTTTTTGTGAGGTAATTTTAGATACATTTTCTGAGCTAAATATAATATTTGTTAAAAAGGAAATAAAATCACTACCACTATATCACTAACCCTATACCTCTATCCCTACCACCCTCCCTCTATACCCCTATCCCCTATATACCCCTATCCCCTATCCCCTCTATTCTCCTAACCCTCTATACCCCTATCCCCTCTATACCCCTATACCCCAGTCCCTCTATAGCCCTATCCCCTCTGTAATCCTGTCCCCTCTATAATCCTGTCCGCTCTACAGCCCTAACCGTCTATACCCCTTATCCATCTAACCACCTATCTATCCCCCAATCCATGTATCCCCCTATCAAGATTTTAAAAAAAAAAATGTAGTAATATATTTGTAGTGAGGTAATTTTAGATAAATTTTCTGTGTTAAATATAATATTTATAATAAAGGAAATAAAATCCTTACCACTCTATCACTAATACCTATATCCCTACCACTCTCCCTCTAGACCCCTCTATACCCCTATCCCCTCTATACCCCTATACTCCTAATCCTCTATACCCCTATCCCCTCTATTACCCTGTCCCCTCTATAGCCCTATCGCCTCTATAACCCTGTCCCCTCTATAGCCCTATCCGTCTATACCCCTTATCCATTTAACCCACTAAATTTCCTCCAATCCATGTATCCCCCTATCAAGATTTAAAAAAATAAATAAATAGTAATATAATTGTAGTGAGGTAATTTTAGATACATTTTCTGAGGTAAATATAATATTTATAATAAAGCAAATAAAATCTCTACCACTGTATCACTAATACCTCTATCCCTACCACTCTCCCTCTATACCCCTATCCCCTATATACCCCTTTACCCTATATACCCCTATCCCCTCTATTTTCCTAACCCTCTATACCCCTATCCCTTCTATACCCCTATCCCTTCTATACCCCTATTCCCTCTATACCCCTATCCCCTCTTTACCCCTATACTCCTAATCCTCTATACCCCTGTCCCTCTATAGCCCTATCCCCTCTATTACCCTGTCCCCTCTATAGCCCTATCCCCTCTATAACCCTGTCCCCTCTATAGCCCTATCCGTCTATACCCCTTATCCATCTAACCCACTAAATTTCCCCCAATCCATGTATCCCCCTATCAAGATTTTAAAAAACAAAATAAATAGTAATATAATTGTAGTGAGGTAATTTTAGATACATTTTCTGAGGTAAATATAATATTTATAATAAAGCAAATAAAATCTCTACCACTGTATCACTAATACCTCTATCCCTACCACTCTCCCTCTATACCCCTATCCCCTATATACCCCTTTCCCCTATATACCCCTATCCCCTCTATTCTCCTAACCCTCTATACCCCTATCCCTTCTATACCCCTATCCCTTCTATAACCCCTATCCCCTCTATACCAATATCCCCTCTATACCCCTACTCCTAATCCTCTATACCCCTATCCCCTCTATAACCCTGTCCCCTATATAGCCCTATCCGTCTATACCCCTTATCCATCTAACCCCCTAAATTTCCCCCAATCCATGTATCCCCCTATCAAGATTTAAAAAAAAAAAATTGTAATATAATTGTAGTGACGTAATTTTGGATACATTTTCTGAGGTAAATATAATATTTATAATAAAGCAAATAAAATCCCTACAATTGTATCAATAATACCTCTATCCCTACCACTCTCCCTCTATACCCCTATATACCCATATCCCCTATATACCCCTATCCCCTCTACTCTCCTAACCCTCTATACCCCTATCCCTTCTATACCCCTATCCCTCTATAGCCCTATCCCCTCTATAACTCTGTCCCCTCTATACCCCTATCTATCCCCCAATCCATGTATCCCCCTATCAAGATTTAAAAAAAAAAATAGTAATATAATTGTAGTGAGGTAATTTTAGATACATTTTCTAAGGTAAATATAATATTTATAATAAAGCAAATAAAATCCTTACCACTGTTTCACTAATACCTCTATCCCTACCACTCTCCCTCTATACCCCTATCCCCTCTATTCTCCTAACCCTCTATACCCCTATCCCCTCTATACCCCTATACTCCTAATCCTCTATACCCCTGTCCCCTCTATAGCCCTATCCCCTCTATAACCCTGTCCCCTCTATAGCCCTATCCGTCTATACCCCTTATCCATCTAACCCCCTAAATTTCCCTCAATCCATGTATCCCCATATCAGGATTTAAAAAAAAAAATAGTAATATAATTGTAGTGAGGTAAATTTTAGATACTTTTTCTGAGGAAAATATAATATTTATAATAAAGGAAATAAAATCCCTACAATTGTATCAATAATACTTCTATTCCTACCACTCTCTCTCTATACACCTATATACCCATATCCCCTATATACCCCTATCGTCTCTAGTCTCCTAACCCTCTATACCCCTATCCCTTTATCCCTTCTATACCCCTATCCCTATCTCCTCTATAACCCTGTCCCCTCTATAGCCCTAGCCCCTCTATAAGCCTGTCCCCTCTATAGCCCTATCCGTCTATACCCCTTATCCATCTAACCCCCTATCTATCCCACAATCCATGTATCCCCCGTCAAGATTTTTTTTTTTTTTTTTAAATAGTAATATATTTGTAGTGAGGTAATTTTAAATAAATTTTCTGAAGTAAATACTGCATAATTTTTTTAAAAAAAAGATAATACGATCCCTACAACTGTATCACTAACCCTATACCTAACACTCTCCCTCTATACCCCTATCCCCCTATACCCCTATCCCCTCTATACCCCTATCCCCTTTATACCCCTGTCCCTCTATACTGCTATATCCTCTATACTAATAACACTCTATACTACTATCCCTCTATAGCCCTGTCCCCTCTATAGCGCTATGCCTCTATACCCCTTATCTATCTATCCCCCTATCAAGATTTAAAAAAAAAAAAAAATATTTAGTAATATATTTGTAGTGAGGTAATTTTAGATAAATTTTCAGAGGTAAATATATTATTTAAAAAAATAAAAAATAAAATCCAAACCACTGTATCACTAACCCTATACCTCTATCCCTACCACTCTCCCTCTATACCAATATACCATCAATATCCCTATCCCTCTATACCCCTATCCCCTGTATACCCCTATCCCCTGTATACCCCTATCCCCTGTATATCCCTATCCCCTCTATACCCCTATCCCCTCTATACCCCTATCCCCTCTATACCCCTATCCCCTCTATACTTCAAACATTCAATACTCCTATATCCTCTATTTTGCTATATCCTCTCTACTGCAATATAATCTATACCACTGTCCCTCTATAGCCCTGTCCTCTATATAGCGCTATGACTCTATACCCCTTATCCATATAACCCCCTATCTATCCCCCTATCAAGATTTTTATAAAAAAATAAAATATTTACAAATATATTTGTAGTGAGGTAATTTTAGATACATTTTCTGAGGTAAATATAATATTTATTAAAAAAAGTTATAAGATCCCTACCACTGTATCACTAACCTATACCTCTATCACTACCACTCTCCCTCTATACCACTATCCCCTCTATACCCCTATCCCTCTATACCCCTATCCCTCTATACCACTATCCCTCTATACCCCTCTAGCCCTATCCCCTCTATACACCTATCCCCTCTATACCCCTATCCCCTCTATACCCCTATCCCCTCTATACCCAGGGGCGAAACTACAGGGGGTGCAGAGGGCGCAGGTGCGACTGGGCCCCTGAGGGTGGGGGCCCCTGAGGGTGGGGGCCCAGCTTAAAAAAAAATAAAAAAATTAATATTTCTTTTTTTAATAAAAAACGTTAACCTACCACTGCCTGCACTGATATCATGTGAGTGTGACATGACTACAGGGGTTAGTGTTTCCGTTATACCCATTGGTGTTTATGTGTGTGTGTGTATGTATGTGACTGTGTGTGTATTTATGCATGTATGTGTGTTTGTGTATGTTTGTGGAACCAGCAAATTACAGACCTTGTTACTACAGCATGGGGGGTGGGGGGGCAGGGGGTAAACAGTGTAACTATATAGTACCACTATATATAGTATGGGGGGGTGGACCATGTCACTGACTACTTTGGTCACTTTATAAAGTACTAGGCGGGTAGGGTCAGGCCAGCCATCTCACCGGCAGATTACAGACTGTGTCACTAACTTACTATATACAGTACTGGGGGGTTAAATAGTGTCACTATATACAGTAATAGGGGGTCAGACCATCTCACAGACTGTGAGCACAGGTTACCTCCTTTTGCAGACATGTAATCTGATTCTCAATTTTTTCTGTGTTAAATGTAAAAAAATAAATAAATATGTATTAAATTCACCTTTTTTTGGAGGGGGGAGGGGTGGTGGGGCCCTTCTTAAATTCTTGCCTAACCCTCTATACTCCTAACCAGCTATACTACTAACCCTCTATACTCGTAATCCTCTATACTCCTAACCCTCTATACCCCTATACCCTCTATACTCCTAAACCTCTCTACTCCTAACCCTCTATACTGCTATATCCTCTATACCCCTATCCCTCTATAGCCCTGTCCCCTCTATAGCGCTATGCTTCTATACCCCTTATCCATCTATCCCCCTATCACCAAATCCATCTATCCCCTATCAAGATTTTAAAAAAATAAAAAAATTAGTAATATATTTGTAGTGAGGTAATTTTAGATACATTTTCTGAGGTGAATCTAATACAGGTGGCCCTCGTTTTACAACGGTTCAATTTACACCGTTTCAGAATAACGACCTTTTTTTTCCAGTCATGTGACTGCTATTGAAAAGCATTGAGAAGCAGTGCATTTATTAAAATAGCCAGTAGGTGGAGATGTCCGCTTGTATTGCAGCAAAGCCAAGCAAGCTGAAATTAATCAGTTTAACAAGACATGAGCTATCAAGCAGATTTAAAAGGAACAAGATCTTCCTGTCTATAAATCAGTCCACATTGGAATGCATAGAAAGAACTGTTTGCAGAAAAATGCAAGTGAAGTCTGTGTTGTGTTATTATTTTATTATGTTTATAATGCTGTTTAGCATTTAAAGTCTTCATTTCAAAGCTTTAAAAATAATGTATTAGGTGTTACTTATGACAATTTTGAGAGGGGCTTGGTACCTATCTCCCTCACTTCCCATTGACTTACATTATAAACTGGGTTTCAATTTACAACGGTTTCGATTTACAACCATTTCTTCTGGAACCTAACCCCGGCGTAAACTGTATTTATAAAAAAAGAAATAAAATCCCTACCACTGTATCACTAACCCTACACCTCTATCCCTACCACTCTCCCTCTATACCACTATAACTCTATTCCCTGTATACCTCTATACCCCTATCCCTATCCCCTCTATACTGTCTATACCCCTATACCATCCCTATCACTCTCCCTCTATACACCTATTCCCTCTATACTCCTATACCATCTATACCCCTATCCCTATCCCCTCTATACCCCTATACCATCTATACCCCTATAACCTCTATACCCCTATACCCTCAATACCCCTATACCATCGCTACTCCTATTCCTCTATACTCCTATCCCTATAACTCTATCCCTCTATACCCCTATCCCCTCTATAGCCTTATACCATCTATAGCCCTATACCATCTATACCCCTATACCATCTATACCACTATCCCTCTATAGCCCTATCTCCTCTATACTTCTATCCCTCTATACCCCTATCCCCTCTATACCCCTATACCATCTATACCACAATCACTCTATACCCCTATCACTATATACACTATCACTCTATATACCTATCCCTCTAAAGCCCTATCCCTCTACATACCTATCCCCTCTATACCCCTATCCCCTCTATAGCCCTATCCCCTCTATAGCCCTATCCCCTCAAAACCCTATCCCCTCTAAAACCCTATCCATCTATATCCCTATCCCCCAATCCATCTATCCCCCTACCAAGATTTTTTTTAAGATTTTTTTTAAATATATTTCGTAATATATTTGTAGTGAGGTAATTTTAGATACTTTTTCTGAGGTGAATCTAATATTTATAAAAAAGAAATAAAATCTCTACCACTGTATCACTAACCCTACACCTCTATCCCTACCACTCTCCCACTATACACCTATAACTCTATTCTCTGTATACCTCTATCCCATCTATACCCCTATCCCCTCTATAGCCCTATCACCTCTATAGCCCTATCACCTCTATAGCCCTATCCCCTCTATTTCCCTATCCCTATAACTCTATACTGTTATCCATCTATACCCCTATCCCCTCTGTACCCCTATCCCCTCTATCCCCCTATCCCCTCTATACCCCTATCCCCTCAATAGCCCTATCCCTCTATACCCCTTATTCATCTAACCCCCTATTCATCTATACCCCTATCCCCCAATCCATCTATCCCCCTACCAATATTTTTTTTTATGAATTATAGAAAACATATTTAGTAATATATTTGTAATAAAGTAATTTTAGATACATTTTCTGAGGTAAATATAATATTTATAAAAAAGGAAATAAAATCCCTACCACTGTATCACTAACCATATACCTCTATCTCTACACCTATCCCCTCTATACCCCTATCCCCTCTATACCCCTATCCCCTCTATACCCCTAAACCTCTATAATCCAAACCCTCTATAGCCATATAACCCTCTATAACCCTGTCCCCTCTATACCCCTATCCCTCTATAGCACTATCCCCTCTATAGCCCTATCCCCTCTATAGCCCTTATCCATCTAACCCCCTATCCCATCTATCCCTCTATCAAGATTTTTGAGAAAAAAAAATATTTTGTAATATAATAATATTTATAATAAATTAAATAAAATCACTACCACTGTATCACTAATACCTCTACCCATACCACTCTCCCTTTATACCCCTATATATATATACCCATGTCAAGTTCAAAAATAAAAAAAATGAGTATTTCTCCTGTTAAGTGTAGTCAGTCCACGGGTCATCCATTACTTATGGGATATTAACTCCTCCCCAACAGGAAGTGCAAGAGGATCACCCAAGCAGAGCTGCTATATAGCTCCTCCCCTCTACGTCACACCCAGTCATTCTCTTGCACCCAACTAATAGATAGGATGTGTGAGAGGACTGTGGTGATTAAACTTAGTTTTTATATCTTCAATCAAAAGTTTGTTATTTTAAAACGGCACCGGAGTGTGTTGTTTTTCTTCTCAGGCAGAATTTGAAGAAGAATCTGCCTGAGTTTTTCTTGTATGATCTTAGCGGACGTAACTAAGATCCATTTGCTGTTCTCGGCCATTCTGAGGAGTAAGGTAACTTCAGATCAGGGGACAGCGGGCAGGTTCACCTGCAAAGAGGTATGTTGCAGTATATTATTTTCTAAGGAATGGAATTGACTGAGAAAATACTGCTAATACCGATATAATGTAAGTACAGCCTTAAATGCAGTAGTAGCAACTGGTATCAGGCTGATATGTATGTATGTTTACACTTAAGTATTTCTGGGGAATGGCACTTCACTGGGAAAATACTGTATGCATATAACTTTTAGCCTAACTTGCAGTGTGAACGACTAGCAGCAGGCTTTTAATGACATTTCATAAATTAGATTTTAAACGTTTGCTGGCATGTTAAATCGTTTAATTATCTGAGGTACTTGGTGAAAAATTGTTTTGGGCATTATTTTCCACATGGCTGTCGTTTGTTTTAATTTAAAACAGTTTACTGAGCTTCCCTCACTGTTGTATTGTGAGTGGGAGGGGCCTATTTTGGGGCTTTTACTACGCGTCAGAAATTCAGTCACAGTCTGTCTTTTTCTCCCTGCATGATCCAGGACGTCTCCACAGAGCTCAGGGGTCTTCAAAACTAGTTTTGAGGGAGGTAATCACTCACAGCAGACCTGTGAGACTGTGCTTTGACTGTGATAAAAACACTTATATTTTCAATTGTTATACGTTTTTTCTGATATTAAGGGTTAATCATCCATTGCTTATGTGTGCAATCCTTTGCTAAATTTATGCTTTTACTGTGAAAATTTGGTCTCTGTAACTAATCCGGTTCATTGTTATTCAACCGTGACAGTTTTTCTGTGCTTCTTAAAGGCACAGTAACGTTTTGCATATTGCTTGTAAATTTAGTTGAAAAGTATTTCCAAGCTTGCTAGTCTAATTGCTAGTTTGTTTAACATGTCTGACACAGAGGAATCTCTTTGTGCAATATGTTCAAAAGCCAAGGTGGAGCCCAATAGAAATTTATGTACTAATTGCATTGATGCTACTTTAAATAAAAGTCAATCTGTACATGTTAAGCAACATTCACCAGACAGCGAGGGGGAAGTTATGCCGACTAACTTGCCTCACGTGTCAGTGATACATGTTGTGATACATGTTTACTAAATAAACATTTGTTTTTAACTATATCTTTATCACGGCTGAGTGATATTTTATATGTTTGGTAATTCGTCTTTCAAAGTACTTGGCATCCGATTATAGCTACCAGCCCACCTGGTTTGGGCTTCTCTCCTATCCCGAATATAACGAGAGAAAGTAGCCGGCTAAAGGGGTCAAGCTGCATAATTGCTGCAGATTGTACGCAGCACTAAGGATTACATCTTGATTACGAGAGACCAGCTACCTGGACAGCTGTTAATGCTCCAGAAAGCCGTTGTAGCACTTCTCAAGTGCCTGACTTTTTGTAAGTACAATTCATGTGTGGGGATTGAACAACTTTCAATACAGATTCACACTATGTTGGCGCCTTCTTCTTTTTTGTGTTTTATACAGATTTGCTACGTTTGAATTGCCTTCAACTTTTGGAAGAAGTTTTTGCCGCCATACTACCATTATTCGAACTTTGGACTTTTGGGGTCACACACCTGAGCTTTGGTTTGATTGACATTATTGTTTGTGAGTTTACCTCACACCATCCAGTGTGTGGGCATCTTATAATTGTGTTTTTTGCACTTATATATGTTTTACCGCACATATTCTCTTGCACACTTTCTTTTATATAATTTTTTAACAATATTATTTTTTGCATTTGTTGTTTTTAGGCGCAACTGATTTATCACATTTTGGTTAATAATTTTTTGTTTTGGCATTGGTCAGTTAGCGACTTATACACTCATTGGATTTTTCTTTCATTGCTGATCATTAGTGTTATCATTAGTTTGTTTTGTCACTACCCATTTAATTAGTAGGGGTCGCACATTTAATTGACACTATGCAAAGTAAAGAGGAGAGAGTGAATTCACGTCAAATATTAAGTAATCTAGATACCCCTCTAGAGGTTTTATCTAGAGGAGATGATGAACTCACAATGGTTCAATTATTTCACAAACTAGAAGATGCTTTGAAACGGGAACACAGACATTGGTGGGACATAGACACTCTAAAAAAATATAAAAATAAAGGTCACATACCAAGAGGTTTAAGGATTAGTAAAATATGTTCTTTTACACATGATGAAGATCTTACCAAAAAATGGCAGAATGAACTAACTGTTTGTTCATTTAAGTTAATAGATCTACTAATTGAATTTAGAGAGTCCCTTTTGAATAATGTGGGTTTGGAAATTGAGAAATTGCAAATGTTATTAGGGAAATTTTCAAGTAACCCTGATTATATGAGCAAAAACAAAGAGATACTAGATAGATCAGATATATTCCAAAAGAAATTAATCAAGCTAAAAATTAAAAAATTAGCTAGAGACGAAAAAGACTATTTAGAAGGTTGCATCTATAATACACCGGCAATAAATAATGATATGGAGGTTAGTCCCAATGAAGATAACGGTGAACAGAAGGAGAATTTAGAACTAGAAGGAGATACTAATAATAAATGGGTTAAGATTAATTACAAAAAACCGAAAGATAAAAAGAAAAATGTGGGTAATAATCAGAATTTGAGGCCGGAGCATCAATCGCCAGGTCCCTCTAGGAATAATTTTGATACATGGAGAGATAAAAATAACCATATCCATCAGGGTAGTTATTCTAACAATAGGAGACTTAACAGTAACCATTATTCACCAAGAAATTCCTTTAACAATAGACACAATCAGTTTGGAGAGTACAGTCACAGAAATGATGAATATTACAGGAAGTCATCACAAAATAGAAATAAACAACATTATCCTGATCAGTATAACTGGGAAAATAGAAAATCGGATTGGAGATCACAAAATTCACAGGATTTTCAGTCAAACAGAGAGCAAGGTCCCTATTTAACACATCAGAGACACATGCCCATACGTTTAAAGCAGTTAGAGAGAGCTCCTCCAAAGGTAGAAAATATGAGAACTTTTACACCACAAAAAAGATCATACGCAAGCGTGGCAGGAGAGGCAGAGGTAAATCTGCCAAAAAGAAGAGACTTGAGAGAATGAAAGAAGGTATCTTCAATCTCTCGAGTCACAATCTCACAAATGAAGAAATTTGCGTATTAAATAGGGGCCTATCTTTTTGTCCTTCTAACGAACATAATTTGTTCGAATTGTTTGTAGATCTTAATCGGTTTGTAAGAAAACTGTCTATGCAAAAGTACTTTTGTGATAAGAAAATTAACAATACAACACAATCTGCTATCATTACTGATGATATGCCAGAAAGACCAACCAATAGTATAGTATATCATGAACCAGAAGAGTTATGTAATGCTTTATTTGACGACTATATCCATTCCAATTTAATGTTAAGATCTAACTTTAACCCGCCAGTTACCAGTCCATATATTTCTCTATTTCAAAATCTTGTTCTAGAGGAGTTTGGTACACTAGAGAAGAAGGTGGGGAACTCCAATCTTAATATATATGAGATTAAAGCTTTGTCAAGACTAGCCAAAAATGACAACTTGGTGATCAGGCAGGCGGACAAAGGAGGAGGGGTGGTTCTGCAAAATATGTCAGATTATTTACAGGAAGCAAATAGGATCCTTTTAGATCAAAATTATTATAAAAAACTTACATATAATCCTACCAAAACTTATACCATCCATTTAATTAAAATGGTAGACAAAGGGTTTCTAGAGGGGATCTTAACTAAAAAGGAGAAAGAATATCTGGTCCCTATGTCACCAAATCTAGCATATTATTATCACCTCCCGAAAATACACAAGTGTACCAATAATCCACCTGGTAGGCCCATTATTTCGGGCATAGGGAGTCTGACTTGCAACTTATCCGAATATATCGATCATTTTTTAAAAAAAATAGTGAAGGGGCTTCCGTCATATATTAAAGATACCCCAGACCTAATAGCCAAGTTATCGAAAATAGAAAAGGCGGAACGCAAGCTTATTTGGTTCACTTGTGATGTGACAGCTCTCTATTCAAACATAGAGCACCATCTGGGCATAGATGCTATAGATGTTTTTCTGAAGAGAGATCAATTTTTACCCACCAAACAGAGATTATTTTTGTTGGAAGCAATTTCATTTGTGTTGAAACATAATTATTTTGTTTATCAGGAACAATTTTTTCTACAGATTAAGGGAACGGCCATGGGCACCAGATTTGCCCCCAGTTTTGCAAATTTATTTATGGGGGTATTTGAGGAAAGATACATATATAATTCCCCTCTGGGGGCAAGTCTGGTGTTCTATGGCCGTTTTATAGATGACCTTATTTTTATTTGGGAAGGTTCAGAGGATAATGCCCTAGACTTTATTAAATCACTTAATGATAACAATATGGGACTTAAGTTCACTCATAATATTAATACAGATCATATTGAATTTCTGGACTTGGTACTATATTGGGACCAAGTAGGTCATATTTTGACCAAAACTCACTTTAAAACAGTGGATACAAATAGTTACTTGAATTATAAAAGCAATCATTATAAGGCATGGAAGAGGAATATTCCATACAATCAGTTCTCTAGAATCCGTAGAAATTGTACTAATTTAACTGTTTATGACGAACAAGCAGGAATCCTAAAAAGGAGATTCTTTGAAAGAAATTATCCTAGGGATCTAGTAGAGGAGAGTTATTTAAAGGCTAGAAATAAAGATAGATCTGAATTTTTCAAAACTACAAAAGAGAAGTTAGATGAGATAGGCACGAATAAAAACAAAGTGAATAAAAATAAAAATCTGAGATTTATAACTAAATATACCTCAAACCATGATAAAATTAAGAGAATTGTTCGCAAGCATTGGAACATTCTATTGAACGATCCGGTATTGAGGAATATTTTAGATGAAAACCCCACATGTACTTTTAAAAGAGCACCTTCACTTAAAAATAAACTTGCCCCTAGCAAAATAGTGATGAAGAAATTTGGAAAAAATGTTGAACAGAAGACAAAAAACTGGCTGTCTAATAAGAAAGGGTTCTACAAATGTAATAGAGCTAACTGTGGGCTATGTGAATTTACGAAAGGAGAAAAGTATAAGTTCAGGTCTTTTTCTACAAAAGAAGAATTTGAGATAAAGACTCGTTTTTCATGTGATTCCTCTTTCGTAATATACCTACTGGAGTGCAAATGTGGCCTACAGTATATTGGGAGAACTTCTAGACCCCTGAAAAAAAGATGGGGGGAACACATGAGAAACGTGAAAAAATCGTGTATTAAACATAGTGTCTCTAGACATGGAGTTTGTTGTCATGATGGACAGACAGATTTGTATAGTATTTTTCCTATTGAACAAATCTCATCTAAATGGGGTAGAAATAGATTAATTGATTTAAGACAAAGAGAGACATATTGGATCTGGAAATTAAAAACTTTGAATCCATATGGTCTAAATGAGAATCTTGATATGGCGGCATTTAATTAAGTTGCAGTCCTATTAATTATTAGTTAATAGTCATTTGTAATTTTTAATTTTTATTATCCATTCCTATTATCAGTATCAATAATAATATACATTGACCGAGATATTGTTAATAATTCTTCACTGATTATAGATATTATAATAACATCCCACTTTAGAGTTTTTGATAGGAGAATTTGGATAGCTTTATATGAGGAGTGGGTATTTTTGAGACACTCTGATTCATCATTATTGAATATTTTACCCGTTGAATATATATACTTTTTGAATAAATTTTAAGCATTAAGTATTTTCATTTTTATGATTATGTATAATTTTTTTTGTATTTTTTATATTTATTGTTTACATGAGTCAACTGTATCAAAAAAATTTTTTTTTATGCGGGGTAGTAGATTTTATATTTTATATTTTATATGTAGTATATATCCTGTATATTTCAGTTCATTGAGATATTAGTCATTGTTTCTGATATATGGTACAGTATAACTTTCGTTTTGTAAATGCATGAAGGAGTAGTATCCCAATAAGGGGTTTAAACGTACGCATTTAGAATTTTGTAGCGCTACGGCGCCAATAGTAATTTTTGGTTGCCTTGTATATAAATTACAGAATAGCGATTTGTTACTTGTATTTAACATGAAATCACGCTATCGGCAGTAACCTGTATATCAGGATAGCATTGGGTATACACTTACACACACACTAGAGGTGTGTTACTACATTTCACTGTGGTTGGTCCGACTTTTCTGTAGACAACCAATCATTTAGGCGTTGATACACACCCCCTTTTACTCTGGGGATTGCATACTCCTTCACGCATGCGCTCTATTTCGGCTTGAACGCCGAGTTAAGCAAATATAAGCTGTGCATTTTAGATATGGTTTATTCACCTGAGGAAGCGATCAAGGTAGACCGGGAAACGCGTTGTGATACATGTTTACTAAATAAACATTTGTTTTTAACTATATCTTTATCACGGCTGAGTGATATTTTATATGTTTGGTAATTCGTCTTTCAAAGTACTTGGCATCCGATTATAGCTACCAGCCCACCTGGTTTGGGCTTCTCTCCTATCCCGAATATAACGAGAGAAAGTAGCCGGCTAAAGGGGTCAAGCTGCATAATTGCTGCAGATCGTACGCAGCACTAAGGATTACATCTTGATTACGAGAGACCAGCTACCTGGACAGCTGTTAATGCTCCAGAAAGCCGTTGTAGCACTTCTCAAGTGCCTGACTTTTTGTAAGTACAATTCATGTGTGGGGAGTGAACAACTTTCAATACAGATTCACACTATGTTGGCGCCTTCTTCTTTTTTGTGTTTTATACAGATCCTCACGTGTCAGTACCTGCATCTCCCGCTCAGGAGGTGCGTGATATTGTAACGCCAAGTACATCAGGGCGGCCATTACAAATCACTCTACAAGACATGGCTAATGTTATGACTGAAGTTTTGTCTAAATTGCCAGAACTTAGGGGTAAACGAGATCACTCTGGGGTGAGAACAGAGTGCGCTGATAATGCTAGGGCCATGTCTGATACTGCGTCACAGTTTGCAGAACATGAGGACGGAGAGCTTCATTCTGCGGGTGACGGATCTGATCCAAATAAACTGGATTCAGACATTTCAAATTTTAAGTTTAAGCTGGAAAATCTCCGTGTATTGCTAGGGGAGGTGTTAGCGGCTCTGAATGATTGTAACACAGTTGCAATCCCAGAGAAAATGTGTAGGTTGGATAAATATTTTGCGGTACCGATGAGTACTGACGTTTTTCCTATACCTAAGAGACTTACTGAAATTGTTACTAAGGAGTGGGATAGACCCGGTGTGCCTTTCTCACCCCCTCCTATATTCAGAAAAATGTTTCCAATAGACGCCACCACATGGGACTTATGGCAAACGGTCCCTAAGGTGGAGGGAGCAGTTTCTACTTTAGCTAAGCGTACCACTATCCCGGTGGAGGATAGCTGTGCCTTTTCAGATCCAATGGATAAAAAGTTAGAGGGTTACCTTAAGAAAATGTTTGTTCAACAAGGTTTTATATTGCAACCCCTTGCATGCATTGCGCCTGTCACGGCTGCGGCAGCATTTTGGTTTGAGTCTCTGGAAGAGACCCTTGACTCATCGCCATTAGATGAGATTACACACAAGCTTAAAACCCTTAAGCTAGCTAATTCATTTATTTCTGATGCCGTAGTACATTTAACTAAACTTACGGCTAAGAATTCCGGATTCGCCATTCAGGCACGCAGAGCGCTGTGGCTAAAATCCTGGTCAGCTGATGTAACTTCTAAATCTAAATTACTTAACATACCTTTCAAGGGGCAGACTTTATTCGGGCCCGGTTTGAAAGAAATTATCGCTGATATTACGGGAGGTAAAGGCCATGCCCTGCCTCAAGACAGAGCCAAACCTAGGGCTAGACAGTCTAATTTTCGTGCCTTTCGTAACTTCAAGGCAGGAGCAGCATCCACTTCCTCTGCTCCAAAACAGGAAGGAGCTGTTGCTCGCTACAGACAAGGCTGGAAACCTAACCAGACCTGGAACAAGGGCAAGCAGGCCAGAAAACCTGCTGCTGCCCCTAAGACAGCATGAAGTGAGGGCCCCCGATCCGGAAACGGATCTAGTGGGGGGCAGACTCTCTCTCTTCGCCCAGGCTTGGGCAAGAGATGTCCAGGATCCCTGGGCGTTGGAGATCATATCTCAGGGATATCTTCTGGACTTCAAAGCTTCTCCTCCACAAGGGAGATTTCACCTTTCAAGGTTGTCAACAAACCAGATAAAGAAAGAGGCGTTTCTACGCTGTGTACAAGACCTTTTACTAATGGGAGTGATCCACCCAGTTCCGCGGTCGGAACACGGACAAGGGTTTTACTCAAATCTGTTTGTGGTTCCCAAAAAAGAGGGAACCTTCAGACCAATATTGGATTTAAAGATCCTAAACAAATTCCTAAGAGTTCCATCGTTCAAAATGGAAACTATTCGGACAATCTTACCCATGATCCAAAGAGATCAGTACATGACCACAGTGGATTTAAAGGATGCTTACCTTCACATACCGATTCACAAAGAACATTACCGGTATCTAAGGTTTGCCTTCCTAGACAGGCATTACCAGTTTGTAGCTCTTCCCTTCGGGTTGGCTACGGCTCCAAGAATCTTTACAAAGGTTCTGGGCTCTCTTCTGGCGGTACTAAGACCGCAAGGAATTTCGGTAGCTCCGTACCTAGACGACATTCTGATTCAAGCGTCAAGCTTCCAAACTGCCAAGTCTCATACAGAGTTAGTACTGGCATTTCTAAGGTCGCATGGGTGGAAAGTGAACGAGGAGAAGAGTTCTCTCTTACCACTCACATGAGTTCCCTTCTTGGGGACTCTTATAGATTCTGTAGAAATGAAAATTTACCTGACAGAGGACAGGTTAACAAAGCTTCTAAATGCTTGCCGTGTCCTTCATTCCATTCAACACCCGTCAGTGGCTCAATGCATGGAGGTAATCGGCTTAATGGTAGCGGCAATGGACATAGTTCCTTTTGCACGCCTGCATCTCAGACCGCTGCAATTGTGCATGCCTAGTCAGTGGAATGGGGATTACTCAGATTTGTCCCCTATGCTGAATCTGGATCAAGAGACCAGAGATTCTCTTCTATGGTGGCTTTCTCGGCCACATCTGTCCAGGAGGATGCCCTTCAGCAGGCCAGACTGGACAATTGTAACAACAGACGCCAGCCTACTAGGTTGGGGCGCTGTCTGGAATTCCCTGAAGGCTCAGGGATCGTGGACTCAAGAGGAGAGTCTCCTTCCAATAAACATTCTGGAATTGAGAGCAGTTCTCAATGCCCTTCTGGCGTGGCCTCAGTTAGCAACTCTGAGGTTCATCAGGTTTCAGTCGGACAACATCACGACTGTGGCTTACATCAACCATCAGGGAGGGACAAGGAGTGCCCTAGCGATGATGGAAGTATCAAAGATAATTCGCTGGGCAGAGTCTCACTCTTGCCACCTGTCAGCGATCCACATCCCAGGAGTGGAGAACTGGGAGGCGGATTTCCTAAGTCGCCAGGCTTTTCATCCGGGGGAGTGGGAACTTCATCCAGAGGTCTTTGCCCAAATACTTCGTCGTTGGGGCAAACCAGATATGGATCTCATGGCGTCTCGCCAGAACGCCAAGCTTCCTTGTTACGGGTCCAGGGACCCGGGAGCGGTCCTGATAGATGCTTTGACAGCACCTTGGACCTTCAGGATGGCTTATGTGTTTCCACCCTTCCCGATGCTTCCTCGTTTGATTGCCAGGATCAAACAGGAGAAAGCATCAGTGATTCTAATAGCGCCTGCGTGGCCACGCAGGACCTGGTATGCAGATCTAGTGGACATGTCATCCTGTCCACCTTGGTCTCTGCCTCTGAGACAGGACCTTCTAATTCAGGGTCCTTTCAAACATCAAAATCTAATTTCTCTGAAGCTGACTGCATGGAAATTGAACGCTTGATTTTATCAAAGCGTGGATTTTCGGAGTCAGTAATTGATACCTTAATACAGGCTAGGAAACCTGTTACCAGGAAGATTTACCATAAGATATGGCGTAAATACTTACACTGGTGCGAATCCAAGAGTTACTCATGGAGTAAGGTTAGGATTCCTAGGATATTGTCTTTTCTACAAGAAGGCTTAGAAAAGGGTTTATCTGCAAGTTCCTTAAAGGGACAGATCTCAGCTCTGTCCATCCTTTTACACAAACGTCTGTCAGGAGTTCCAGACGTTCAGGCTTTTTGTCAGGCTTTGGCTAGGATTAAGCCTGTGTTTAAGACTGTAGCTCCACCGTGGAGTTTAAACTTAGTTCTTAACGTTTTACAGGGGGTTCCGTTTGAACCCCTTCATTCCATTGATATCAAGCTGTTATCTTGGAAAGTTCTGTTTTTAATGGCTATTTCCTCGGCTCGTAGAGTCTCTGAGTTATCAGCCTTACATTGTGATTCTCCTTATCTGATTTTTCATTCAGATAAGGTAGTTCTGCGTACTAAACCTGGGTTCTTACCTAAGGTAGTCACTAACAAGAATATCAATCAAGAGATTGTTGTTCCATCATTGTGCCCTAACCCTTCTTCAAAGAAGGAACGACTTCTGCACAATCTAGACGTAGTCCGTGCCCTGAAATTTTATTTACAGGCAACTAAAGATTTTCGCCAAACTTCTTCCCTGTTTGTCGTTTATTCTGGACAGAGGAGAGGTCAAAAAGCATCTGCTACTTCTCTGTCCTTTTGGCTTTGTAGCATAATACGTTTAGCCTATGAGACTGCTGGACAGCAACCTCCTGAAAGGATTACAGCTCATTCTACTAGAGCTGTGGCTTCCACGTGGGCCTTTAAGAATGAGGCCTCTGTTGAACAGATTTGCAAGGCTGCAACTTGGTCTTCTCTTCATACTTTTTCCAAATTTTACAAATTTGACACTTTTGCTTCTTCGGAGGCTGTTTTTGGGAGAAAGGTTCTTCAGGCAGTGGTTCCTTCCGTATAAAGATCCTGCCTGTCCCTCCCGTCATCCGTGTACTTTAGCTTTGGTATTGGTATCCCATAAGTAATGGATGACCCGTGGACTGACTACACTTAACAGGAGAAAACATAATTTATGCTTACCTGATAAATTCCTTTCTCCTGTAGTGTAGTCAGTCCACGGCCCGCCCTGTTTTTTATGGCAGGTCTAAATTTTAAATTATACTCCAGTCACCACTGCACCCTATAGTTTCTCCTTTCTCGTTTGGTTTTCGGTCGAATGACTGGGTGTGACGTAGAGGGGAGGAGCTATATAGCAGCTCTGCTTGGGTGATCCTCTTGCACTTCCTGTTGGGGAGGAGTTAATATCCCATAAGTAATGGATGACCCGTGGACTGACTACACTACAGGAGAAAGGAATTTATCAGGTAAGCATAAATTATGTTATTTTTATAATAATTGAATCATCATCATAATAAGGTCCATACTTATACCTAATGGGACAAGACATACAGCAAAACTTTCAGGATGAAACAAAATAGGCTGGGTTATATTTTTTACTTTGAAATTGTTACTATGACCTTATTTCTCCAAAGCAGGTAACAATGGGCACAAAAAGTCTCAATAGAGCAATGCATACTAAGTTTTCATCATGAAGTATTAGAACATTTACTAAACAAAAGAATAAAATACAATCAATCACCTAGGGCCACATCTGACATATATGTAAAAAAAAGAAAGTAAAACTCAAGGTGTCAGATCATCCATAAAAAAAAAAAACACTGAACTGATTCCCAGTGGGATAAAAGAAGTGTAACTTTCTTTCATGTAATTAGCAAGAGTCCATGAGCTAGTGACGTATGAGATATACATTCCTACCAGGAGGGGCAAAGTTTCCCAAACCTCAAAATGCCTATAAATACACCCCTCACCACACCCACAATTCAGTTTTACAAACTTTGCCTCCTATGGAGGTGGTGAAGTAAGTTTGTGCTAGATTCTACGTTGATATGCGCTCCGCAGCAAGTTGGAGCCCGGTTTTCCTCTCAGCGTGCAGTGAATGTCAGAGGGATGTGAGGAGAGTATTGCCTATTTGAATGCAGTGATCTCCTTCTACGGGGTCTATTTCATAGGTTCTCTGTTATCGGTCGTAGAGATTCATCTCTTACCTCCCTTTTCAGATCGACGATATACTCTTATTTATATACCATTACCTCTGCTGATTTTCGTTTCAGTACTGGTTTGGCTTTCTACAAACATGTAGATGAGTGTCCTGGGGTAAGTAAATCTTATTTTCTGTGACACTCTAAGCTATGGTTGGGCACTTTATTTATAAAGTTCTAAATATATGTATTCAAACATTTATTTGCCTTGACTCAGAATGTTCAACATTCCTTATTTTCAGACAGTCAGTTTCATATTTGGGATAATGCGTTTGAATCAATCATTTTTTCTTACCTTAAAAATTTGACTTTTTTTCCCTGTGGGCTGTTAGGCTCGCGGGGGCTGAAAATGCTTCATTTTATTGCGTCATTCTTGGCGCGGACTTTTTTGGCGCAAAAAATCTTTTCTGTTTCCGGCGTCATACGTGTCGCCGGAAGTTGCGTCATTTTTTGACGTTCTTTTGCGCCAAAAGTGTCGGCGTTCCGGATGTGGCGTCATTTTTGGCGCCAAAAAGCATTTAGGCGCCAAACAATGTGGGCGTATTATTTGGCGCCAAAAAAATATGGGCGTTGCTTTTGTCTCCACATTATTTCAGTCTCATTTTTTCTTTGCTTCTGGTTACTAGAAGCTTGTTTATTGGCATTTTTTCCCATTCCTGAAACTGTCATTTAAGGAATTTGATCAATTTTGCTTTATATGTTGTTTTTTCTCTTACATATTGCAAGATGTCTCACGTTGCATCTGAGTCAGAAAATACTTCAGGGAAATCGCTGTCTAGTGCTGGAACTACCAAAGCTAAGTGTATCTGCTGTAAACTTTTGGTAGCTATTCCTCCGGCTCTTGTTTGTATTAATTGTCATGACAAACTTGTTAAAGCAGATAATATTTCCTTTAGTAATGTACCATTGCCTGTTGCAGTTCCCTCAACATCTAAGGTACAGAATGTTCCTGATAACATAAGAGATTTTGTTTCTGAATCCATCAAGAAGGCTATGTCTGTTATTTCTCCTTCTAGTAAACATAAAAAATCTTTTAAAACTTCTCTCTCTACAGATGAATTTTTAAATGAACATCATCATTCTGATTCTGATGACTCTTCTGGTTCAGAGGATTCTGTCTCAGAGATTGATGCTGATAAATCTTCATATTTATTTAAAATGGAATTTATTCGTTCTTTACTTAAAGAAGTACTAATTGCTTTAGAAATAGAGGATTCTGGTCCTCTTGATACTAATTCTAAACGTTTAGATAAGGTGTTTAAATCTCCTGTGGTTATTCCAGAAGTTTTTCCTGTTCCTAATGCTATTTCTGAAGTAATTTCCAGAGAATTGGATAAATTGGGTAATTCATTTACTCCTTCTAAACGTTTTAAGCAATTATATCCTGTGCCGTCTGACAGATTAGAATTTTGGGACAAAATCCCTAAAGTTGATGGGGCTATTTCTACTCTTGCTAAACGTACTACTATTCCTACGTCAGATGGTACTTCGTTTAAAGATCCTTTAGATAGGAAAATTGAATCCTTTCTAAGAAAAGCTTATCTGTGTTCAGGTAATCTTCTTAGACCTGCTATATCTTTGGCTGATGTTGCTGCAGCTTCAACTTTTTGGTTGGAGACTTTAGCACAACAAGTAACAGATCATGATTCTCATAATATTATTATTCTTCTTCAGCATGCTAATAATTTTATCTGTGATGCCATTTTTGATATTATCAGAGTTGATGTCAGGTTTATGTCTCTAGCTATTTTAGCTAGAAGAGCTTTATGGCTTAAAACTTGGAATGCTGATATGGCTTCTAAATCAACTCTACTTTCCATTTCTTTCCAGGGTAACAAATTATTTGGTTCTCAGTTGGATTCCATTATCTCAACTGTTACTGGTGGGAAAGGAACTTTTTTACCACAGGATAAAAAATCTAAGGGTAAAAACAGGGCTAATAATCGTTTTCGTTCCTTTCGTTTCAACAAAGAACAAAAGCCTGATCCTTCATCCTCAGGAGCAGTTTCAGTTTGGAAACCATCTCCAGTCTGGAATAAATCCAAGCCTTCTAGAAAGGCAAAGCCTGCTTCTAAGTCCACATGAAGGTGCGGCCCTCATTCCAGCTCAGCTGGTAGGGGGCAGGTTACGTTCTTTCAAAGAAATTTGGATCAATTCTGTTCACAATCTTTGGATTCAGAACATTGTTTCAGAAGGGTACAGAATTGGTTTCAAGATGAGACCTCCTGCAAAGAGATTTTTTCTTTCCCGTGTCCCAGTAAATCCAGTGAAAGCTCAAGCATTTCTGAATTGTGTTTCAGATCTAGAGTTGGCTGGAGTAATTATGCCAGTTCCAGTTCTGGAACAGGGGATGGGGTTTTATTCAAATCTCTTCATTGTACCAAAGAAGGAGAATTCCTTCAGACCAGTTCTGGATCTAAAAATATTGAATCGTTATGTAAGGATACCAACGTTCAAAATGGTAACTGTAAGGACTATCTTGCCTTTTGTTCAGCAAGGGCATTATATGTCCACAATAGATTTACAGGATGCTTATCTGCATATTCCGATTCATCCAGATCATTATCAGTTCCTGAGATTCTCTTTTCTGGACAAGCATTACCAGTTTGTGGCTCTGCCGTTTGGCCTAGCTACAGCTCCAAGAATTTTTACAAAGGTTCTCGGTGCCCTTCTGTCTGTAATCAGAGAACAGGGTATTGTGGTATTTCCTTATTTGGACAATATCTTGGTACTTGCTCAGTCTTTACATTTAGCAGAATCTCATACGAATCGACTTGTGTTGTTTCTTCAAGATCATGGTTGGAGGATCAATTTACCAAAAAGTTCATTGATTCCTCAGACAAGGGTAACTTTTCTGGGTTTCCAGATAGATTCAGTGTCCATGACTCTGTCTTTAACAGACAAGAGACGTCTAAAATTGATTTCAGCTTGTCGAAACCTTCAGTCACAATCATTCCCTTCGGTAGCCTTATGCATGGAAATTCTAGGTCTTATGACTGCTGCATCGGACGCGATCCCCTTTGCTCGTTTTCACATGCGACCTCTTCAGCTCTGTATGCTGAATCAATGGTGCAGGGATTACACAAAGATATCTCAATTAATATCTTTAAAACCGATTGTACGACACTCTCTAACGTGGTGGACAGATCACCATCGTTTAATTCAGGGGGCTTCTTTTGTGCTTCCGACCTGGACTGTAATTTCAACAGATGCAAGTCTCACAGGTTGGGGAGCTGTGTGGGGATCTCTGACGGCACAAGGAGTTTGGGAATCTCAGGAGGTGAGATTACCGATCAATATTTTGGAACTCCGTGCAATTTTCAGAGCTCTTCAGTCTTGGCCTCTTCTGAAGAGAGAATCGTTCATTTGTTTTCAGACAGACAATGTCACAACTGTGGCATACATCAATCATCAAGGAGGGACTCACAGTCCTCTGGCTATGAAAGAAGTATCTCGAATTCTGGTTTGGGCGGAATCCAGCTCTTGTCTAATCTCTGCGGTTCATATCCCAGGTATAGACAATTGGGAAGCGGATTATCTCAGTCGCCAAACGTTGCATCCGGGCGAATGGTCTCTTCACCCAGAGGTATTTCTTCAGATTGTTCAAATATGGGAGCTTCCAGAATTAGATCTGATGGCGTCTCATCTAAACAAGAAACTTCCCAGGTATCTGTCCAGATCCCGGGATCCTTAGGCGGAAGCAGTGGATGCATTACCACTTCCTTGGAAGTATCATCCTGCTTATATCTTTCCGCCTCTAGTTCTTCTTCCAAGAGTAATCTCCAAGATTCTGAAGGAATGCTCGTTTGTTCTGCTGGTAGCTCCGGCATGGCCTTACAGGTTTTGGTATGCGGATCTTGTCCGGATGGCCTCTTGCCATCCGTGGACTCTTCCGCTACGACCAAACCTTCTGTCGCAAGGTCCTTTTTTCCATCAGGATCTCAAATCCTTAAATTTAAAGGTATGGAGATTGAACGCTTGATTCTTAGTCAAAGAGGTTTCTCTGACTCTGTGATTAATACTATGTTACAGGCTCGTAAATCTGTATCCAGAGAGATATATTATAGAGTCTGGAAGACTTATATTTCTTGGTGTCTTTCTCATCATTTTTCTTGGCATTCTTTTAGAATTCCAAGAATTTTACAGTTTCTTCAGGATGGTTTAGATAAAGGTTTGTCCGCAAGTTCCTTGAAAGGACAAATCTCTGCTCTTTCTGTTCTTTTTCACAGAAAGATTGCTAATCTTCCTGATATTCATTGTTTTGTACAAGCTTTGGTTCGTATAAAACCTGTCATTAAGTCAATTTCTCCTCCTTGGAGTTTGAATTTGGTTCTAGGGGCTCTTCAAGCTCCTCCGTTTGAACCTATGCATTCATTGGACATTAAATTACTTTCTTGGAAAGTTTTGTTCCTTTTGGCAATCTCTTCTGCCAGAAGAGTTTCTGAATTATCTGCTCTTTCTTGTGAGTCTCCTTTTCTGATTTTTCATCAGGATAAGGCAGTGTTGCGAACTTCTTTTGAATTTTTACCTAAAGTTGTGAATTCCAACAACATTAGTAGAGAAATTGTGGTTCCTTCATTATGTCCTAATCCTAAGAATTCTAAGGAGAAATCGTTACATTCTTTGGATGTTGTTAGAGCTTTGAAATATTATGTTAAAGCTACTAAGTCTTTCCGAAAGACTTCTAGTTTATTTGTTATCTTTTCCGGTTCTAGAAAAGGCCAGAAAGCTTCTGCCATTTCTTTGGCATCTTGGTTGAAATCTTTAATTCATCTTGCCTATGTTGAGTCGGGTAAAACTCCGCCTCAAAGGATTACAGCTCATTCTACTAGGTCAGTCTCTACTTCCTGGGCGTTTAGGAATGAAGCTTCGATTGATCAGATTTGCAAAGCAGCAACTTGGTCCTCTTTGCATACTTTTACTAAATTCTACCATTTTGATGTATTTTCTTCTTCTGAAGCAGTTTTTGGTAGAAAAGTACTTCAGGCAGCGGTTTCAGTTTGATTCTTCTGCTTATGTTTTTCATTAAACTTTATTTTGGGTGTGGATTATTTTCAGCAGGAATTGGCTGTCTTTATTTTATCCCTCCCTCTCTAGTGACTCTTGCGTGGAAAGATCCACATCTTGGGTAATCATTATCCCATACGTCACTAGCTCATGGACTCTTGCTAATTACATGAAAGAAAACATAATTTATGTAAGAACTTACCTGATAAATTCATTTCTTTCATATTAGCAAGAGTCCATGAGGCCCACCCTTTTTTTGTGGTGGTTATGATTTTTGTATAAAGCACAATTATTCCAATTCCTTATTTTATATGCTTTCGCACTTTTTTATCACCCCACTTCTTGGCTATTCGTTAAACTGAATTGTGGGTGTGGTGAGGGGTGTATTTATAGGCATTTTGAGGTTTGGGAAACTTTGCCCCTCCTGGTAGGAATGTATATCTCATACGTCACTAGCTCATGGACTCTTGCTAATATGAAAGAAATGAATTTATCAGGTAAGTTCTTACATAAATTATGTTTTTTATAAGGGACACGCCATGTATACAATGAAATAAGGTGTTTTGAAGGTGGAAAGCTTTGTTTTACAATTGCAAGTACAGTGCTGAAGTCACAAAGTGTGACATATTTTTGGATCAAGGCAGTCATGGTATGACTGACTGGCAAATAGAGGAGGAGGGCTGCTAGATTCATTGCACACCGACACCAGGAATATTATTATTATTATTATTATTATCATTTATTTGTATAGCGCCGCCAAATTCCGTAGCGCTGGGTATATAAACAGATCACTGACAGAACTGCTAAATGTTTCACACTGCAGTGGATCCTCCGTGAATGCATTATGTAAAACCGCAAATACATATAAACAAAGTACAGTGAATTTCTGATTCAACGGTATTGACTTGAATATTCAGTTTCTCATAGGACATATCGGATCTCATCAATTGAATCAGAAATTTATTTGCGGTTTTACATAATGCATTCACGAATCCACTGCAGTGTGAAACATTTAGCAGTTCTGTCAGTGATCTGTTTATAGCTACACGAGTTGCAGCCCACTGTCAGCCAAACATCTTGCATTTACAGAAGCTGCGGTTAAAAATGAAACAATGAGAAATTTTTAAATAAAAATAAAATATAAAGAATAACGTTATGTAAAATCAAACAAAACAAAAACGATGCAATAAAAGTTTAATGACATTTTTTTTGTTTTTGAAGAGAAAGTTTTTAAAAAAAACATTTGAATAAGTAAAATAGTATATAAATTATTATGCTTACAAAATCTAAAAAATCCAGAGAGCTAACTTACGGCTAGATTTAGAGTTTGGCGGCCAAAGGGGTGCGTTAGCTACGCATGCTTTTTTTCCCCCGCACCTTTTAAATACCGCTGGTATTTAGAGTTCACAGAATGGCTGGGTTTTCAGTGCGTTAGGCTCCAAAAAGGGAGCGTAGAGCATAATTTAACGCCACTGCAACTCTAGATACCAGCGGTGCTTACGGACGCGGCCAGCTTCAAAAACGTGCTCGTGCACGATATCCCCATAGAAAACAATGGGGCCATTTGAGCTGAAAAAAAGCCTAACACCTGCAAAAAAGCAGCGTTCAGCTCCTAACGCAGCCCCATTGTTTTCTATGGGGAAACACTTCCTAAGTCTGCACCTAACACCCTAACATGAACCCCGAGTCTAAACACCCCTAACCTTACACTTATTAACCCCTAATCTGCCGCCCCCGCTATCGCTGACACCTGCATATTTTTTTTAACCCCTAATCTGCCGCTCCGCAAACCGCCACTACCTACATTATCCCTGTGTACCCCTAATCTGCTGCCCCTAACACCGCCGACCCCTATATTATATTTATTAACCCCTAATCTGCCCCCCACAATGTCGCCTCCACCTGCCTACACTTATTATCATCTAATCTGCCGAGCGGACCGCACCGCTACTATAATAAAGTTATTAACCCCTAATCCGCCTCACTCCCGCCTCAATAACCCTATAATAAATAGTATTAACCCCTAATCTGCCCTCCCTAACATCACCGACACCTAACTTCAATTATTAACCCCTAATCGGCCGACCGAATCTCGCCGCTACTGTAATAAATGGATTAACCCCTAAAGCTAAGTCTAACCCTAACACTAACACCCCCCTAAGTTAAATATAATTTTTATCTTACAAAATAAATTAACTCTTATTAAATAAATTATTCCTATTTAAAGCTAAATACTTTCCTGTAAAATAAACCCTAATATAGCTACAATATAAATTATAATTATATTATAGCTATTTTAGGATTAATATTTATTTTACAGGCAACTTTGTATTTATTTTAACCAGGTACAATAGCTATTAAATAGTTAAGAACTATTTAATAGCTAAAATAGTTAAAATAATTACAAAATTACCTGTAAAATAAATCCTAACCTAAGTTACAATTAAACCTAACACTACACTATCAATAAATTAATTAAATAAAATACCTACAATTATCTACAATTAAACCTAACACTACACTATCAATAAATTAATTAAATACAATACCTACAAATAAATACAATTAAATAAACTAACTAAAGTACAAAAAATAAAAAAGAACTAAGTTACAAAAAATAAAAAAATATTTACAAACATTTGAAAAATATTACAACAATTTTAAACTAATTACACCTACTCTAAGCCCCCTAATAAAATAACAAAGACCCCCAAAATAAAAAAATGCCCTACCCTATTCTAAAATAAAAAAGTTGAACATACTCTTCAACCGACGCCTACTCGCCGAATGACGGTTCCTTTAAATGACGTCATCCAAGATGGCGTCCCTCGAATTAAGGTAGGAATATTCTGATTGGCTGATGGAATCAGCCAATCAGATTCAAGTTCAATCCTATTGGCTGATCCAATCAGCCAATCAGATTGAGCTCGCATTCTATTGGCTGATCGGAACAGCCAATAGAATGCGAGCTCAATCTGATTGGCTGATTGGATCAGCCAATCGGATTGAACTTGAATCTGATTGGCTGATTCCATCAGCCAATCAGAATATTCCTACCTTAATTCCGATTGGCTGATAGAATCCTATCAGCCAATCGGAATTCGAGGGACGCCATCTTGGATGACATCATTTAAAGGAACCGTCATTCGGCAAGTAGGCGTCGGTTGAAGAGTATGTTCCGCGTCGGCTTGGAAGAAGATGGCTCCGCTCCGCTCCGGAAGAAAGAAGATTGAAGATGCTGCTTGATAGAAGACTTCATCCCGATGATGGACTTCCGACTTCAGCCCGATGATGGATTTCTTCAGCCGCCGCTTGGATCCAGACTTCAGCCCGAGGATGGACGTCACTCTTCAGCCCCCCGCTTGGGCTTGGATCAAGACTTCGGACCCTCTTCTGGACAGATCGGGACCCGGTGAGGTGAAGACAAGGTAGGGAGATCTTCAGGGGCTTAGTGTTAGGTTTATTTAAGGGGGGTTTGGGTTAGATTAGGGGTATGTGGGTGGTGGGTTGTAATGTTGGGGGGGGGTATTGTATGTGTTTTTTTTACAGGCAAAAGAGCTTAATTCTTTGGGGCATGCCCCGCAAAGGGCCCTTTTCAGGGCTGGTAAGGTAAAAGAGCTTTGAACTTTTTTAATTTAGAATAGGGTAGGGCATTTTTTTTATTTTGGGGGGCTTTGTTATTTTATTAGGGGGCTTAGATTAGGTGTAATTAGTTTAAAATTGTTGTAATATTTTTCTAATGTTTGTAAATATTTTTTTATTTTTTGTAACTTAGTTCTTTTTTATTTTTTGTACTTTAGTTAGTTTATTTAATTGTATTTATTTGTAGGTATTGTATTTAATTCATTTATTGATAGTGTAGTGTTAGGTTTAATTGTAGATAATTGTAGGTATTGTATTTAATTAATTTATTGATAGTGTAGAATTAGGTTTAATTGTAACTTAGGTTAGGATTTATTTTACTGGTAATTTTGTAATTATTTTAACTATTTTAGCTATTAAATAGTTATTAACTATTTAATAGCTATTGTACCTGGTTAAAAGAAATACAAAGTTGCTTGTAAAATAAATATTAATCCTAAAATAGCTACAATATAATTATAATTTATATTGTAGCTATATTAGGGTTTATTTTACAGGTAAGTATTTAGCTTTAAATAGGAATAATTTATTTAATAAGAGTTAATTTATTTCGTTAGAATAAAATTATATTTAACTTAGGGGGGTGTTAGGGTTAGGGTTAGAATTAGCTTTAGGGGTTAAAAAATTTATTAGAGTAGCGGTGAGCTCCGATCGGCAGATTAGTGGTTAATACTTGAAGTTAGGTGTCGGCGATGTTAGGGAGGGCAGATTAGGGGTTAATACTAATTATTATAGGGTTATTGAGGCGGGAGTGAGGCGGATTAGGGGTTAATAAGTGTAGGCAGGTGGAGGCGACGGTGAGGGGGAAGATTAGGGGTTAATAAATATAATATAGAGGTCGGCGGTGTTAGGGGCAGCAGATTAGGGGTTCATAGGGATAACGTAGGTGGCAGCGGCGTGCGGTCGGCAGATTAGGGGTTAAAACATTTTAATAGAGTGGCGGCGATGTGGGGGGACCTCGGTTTAGGGGTACATAGGTAGTTTATGGGTGTTAGTGTACTTTAGAGCACAGTAGTTAAGAGCTTAACTACTGACTTTTTTCTGTGGCTGGAGTTTTGTCGTTAGATTTCTAACGCTCACTTCAGCCACCACTCTAAATACCGGCGTTAGAAAGATCCCATTGAAAAGATAGGATGCGCAATTGACGTAAGGGGATCTGCGGTATGGAAAAGTTGCGGCTGGAAAGTGAGCGTTAGACCCTTTAATGACTGGCTCCAAATACCAGAGGGCGGTAAAAACCAGCGTTAGGAGCCTCTAACGCTGGTTTTCACGGCTACCGCCCAACTCTAAATCTAGGCCTTAGTCAGATTCAGAGCGCAATTGCCTAATAATAGCTGAACAGTGCACTGACAAGCCGGTCTCACACAGCTGTCATTCAGTGAAAACGGCTGCAGTGCAACTGAACAACTAAATCTATGAAGCTCGTTCACAAAGTTAATGAGAACGAGCTTCATAGAAGCGGCAAAGAGTTTCCCTTTTATGCGCGGAAGTGAAGGAGTGAAGCAGGGAGTGCGCATCCAGTCTATATAGACAACGCGCGTTACAACATGGCGGCTAGCACCGCATTCAGTAGGCGGTGGTTTAGGGGTAATATTGGAGCTGAAAAATAATTGATCAGATGCTAGGTAAATAAACAAAGTAAGCAACAATGTTTAATATAATACAAAAACGTTTAAAAAAAAAAAGTTAATCACAGAAAAAAAGATGGTGTTTAGGGTCCCTTTAAAGCTATATCTAGGTCTCCTCCTCTGACTGACAAAGAAACTTTCTCTACAACTGTCCATTTCAAAGCGTCAGTACTCTGTGCATGTTTTTCAATGAAGTGTTTGGTAATGGGCAATAATTTTTCCTCTCTCTTTCTACTTGATTCAGTGTCTACTGTTATACTCGAAATATGTTCCCGTAGGCGGGACCTTACTTCTCTTAAGGTTTTTCCAATATATTGTAAATTGCACTGTGTGAATTCTATAAGATACACTACTTCCTTAGTCCTACAATTTACACAGGTATTTATATCATAACTTTTACCTGTAATCACAGATGTAAATGTATTTCTACTAACTAATATGTTGTCTGAATATATGTATATATATATATATATATATATATATATATATATATATATATATATGTATATTAATTTCTATGCAGTATTTAAAATCATACAGGCTGTATTTTAACAGTGGATTTGAGAGTCACAATGCAGACATGTTTCTTTGTTAGCCAGCATGGATGTGGATTCAACACACATGGACACATGGTTGTGCAAGATGTGTACATAGCTCACAGGGGATCATTTAACAGGTAGTTGGTAAAAGCTACAATTCCTTGAAGATGTTTGTATATTCAAACATTCTCCCAGACGGACCGCCTACTCACCTTGGGCAGGAAGCCCATATATGGGCATGTACTTTTGAGGCTCCATCATGCTAATATTACTTTGAAATGGTTCACTGATTTTATCTATACAACAGTCTAAGCCTTTGTTCTTTCTTTCTGAAATAATTATGTAAATAATTCCTTTGATGAATGAGAGAAGGGGGTTTTGCCCACACAGTGACCTTTTGGAGTTTTACAAATAAATTGAATTATTTGGCTTATACAACCATCTATATGTATTAAATAATAATATGTGTATATATATATATATATATATATATTATTTAATAACGTTCACAGATCCTCTGACATAATTCCCCCTTCCAATTTTAAATAGATGTAGGACACATGTATTTGAATTGGCTTACAGTCAGTGGTATTTGGTGGGTGTCAACAGTATGCATCATAGACAGTCTTCTATGAAGAGAGTCTGTGATTTTTTAACCCCTTTTTCTCTTGTTAAGTGTAGTCAGTCCACGGGTCATCCATTACTTATGGGATTATATCTCTTCCCCAACAGGAAGTTGCAAGAGGATCACCCAAGCAGAGCTGCTATACAGCTCCTCCCCTCACATGTCATATCCAGTCATTCTCTTGCAACCTAACTAAAGATAGGTCATTGTGAGAGGTCTGTGGTGTTTTTAAACTTAGTTTATTTCTTCAATCAAAAGTTTGTTATTTTAAATGGCACCGGAGTGTGCTGTTTGTTTCTCAGGCAGCATTAGAAGAAGAATCTGCCTGCGTTTTCTATGATCTTAGCAGACGTAACTAAGATTCAATGGCTGTTCTCACACATTCTGAGGAGTGAGGTAACTTCAGAAAAGGGGAATAGCATGCAGGGCCCCCCTGCAAACGAGGTATGCGCAGTAAATTATTTTTCTGAGGAATGGAATTGACTGAGAAAATACTGCTGATACCAATGTAATGTAAGTTCAGCCTTAAATGCAGTGATGGTGACTGGTATTAGGCTGATGAGTGTGTGTACACTCAGTGGAGGCTCCTCCATTTGTGCATATGAGCACGTGCCCCCTTGTCAGATGCAGAGGGAAAAAAAAATTTTGCTGAATAAAATATAATTTTTCCAATAGCCCCCTATTAGAAAAATTATATTTTATTTCTAACCCCCCAAAAAAAATCTGATGCTTTTTTAATTTTGCTGAATAATATATCATTTTTCCAATAGCCCCCTATTAGAAAAATTATATTTTATTTCTAACCCCCCAAAAAAAAAATCTGATGCTTTTTTTTTATTAAAGTAAAAAAATGTTGGTTCCTGGTGTGTCTCTTTAAGGCAATCGCACGTGCGATAGAGCCCTATACCCTGCCTGTCAGTGAAATAGACTGCAGGCATGTGGGCCAGGCTTAAACTGTTTGCATTCAGATGCCTGTTCGCACAAGCTGAAGTGTGCAAGTGGGGAGGGACAACTTCAAGGAGCCAAGTTCAGCTGCGCTCTGATTGGCTGCAGGTATCCCTGCATCACCGGCTCCTCCCCCGCATCAAAGAGTCCGGTCCACATATTAGACACTTCCAGAATCCAGGCTCCAGTCCAGGACCAGCTCCACCCACCAAGTCACCGCGCGCAGTTACAAACTCTGAGGCGGCAGCAGGCAGGAAGGATAGCGTGTGGTGCTAGGGTGGAACAACTAACTGCATAGCATAGGGATTGCATAGAAGCCATCAGAATTAGAAAAGTTGCAGCAGTAATTTACAAGTGTCTGCTGAGGACAGCCTCTAATTTCATGCAGGGAGCTGGACGAATAATAGCCCCGCCCACTTGTGTGAGCATATTGTGTTTGCAGTCAGTGAGTGAGTGGAGGCTTTGGGGAGAAAGGTGTCACGGTAAGGCTGCTTTACTTTATTGATCCTCCTTACTATAGGGTAGGGCTAACATAAGGTAAAACAAGTCTTGAAACAGGAGCTGCCACTGCTTAAAAATAAAGGACCTTTTAAAGATCCCTTCTCTCTGGGGCAGCTGCACACAAACATTCCTATGTGATCATGTGACATCCTTTTGATTGCCTGCAGACCGGGAGAGTGAGAGAAAGGTGAGTAAATGTGTAGCCTGTCATTTATTTTATCAACTGTGTAATATATTTCTCCTTGTGACTTGTGAGCCATGGATCTTCCAATTAAAATATCCGGAGGTCTAACCTAGGGGCAGCATTTGCTAAAGAGTTAGTGAGGTACTATGATAACTTTAGCCTTCAATCAATCAGTCTGCATTCCTATGTTTTTAATTCTCTTCGGATAACCTTTGCCCTCTTTGTGTTGGTCTGACACCCTTTAGTGTTCATAAACACACATAGGATTCAGCACACTCCTTCAGTGTTATATGGTGCATGTCCAGCAGCTAAATAATTGTCCTAGTTAGCTCACATAGAATTAAAAGGTTTATTTGTTCTAGACCTTTGCATTTAAATGTTTGTTTTCTTTATGTCTTGGTTTTCTCAGTATTTTCATGATGCATATTTTTGCCCTCTGAAATTTAAAAAAATTCTAATAACCATAAATTATATGCAGGTAACCTCCAAATGTACATTATGAAGAAAATGTAATAATGAGTTAAAGGGACACTGAACCCACATTTTTCCTTTCATGATTCAGATTTTAACAATTTTAAACAACTTTCCAATTTACTTCTGTTATCTAAAATGCTTTGTTCTCTTGATATCTGTTGTAAAAAAGGATACCTAGGTAGGCTCAAAAGCAGCAATGCACTACTGGGAATTAACTGATGTTTAGTGCCTGCACATATATGCCTCATGTCATTGGCTCACCCAATATGTTCAACTAGCTCTCAGTGAAATATTGATGCTCTTTCAATAAAGGATACAAAGAGAATGAAGCAAATTTGATAATATAAGTTATATATAGATATATATACATACACACACACACACACACACACACACATTAAAATGGGCGGAGCCACCTGAGGGGCAGGGTTAGTGCTCCCCCATCCTCAAAAGTCACCAGCCGCCACTGTGTACACTGAATGTATTTTTCTAGGGAATGGAATTGACTCAGAAAATACTGTTAATACTGAAGTAATGTATGAGCCTTAACTGCAGTAAAAGCGACTGGTAGCAGGCTTATTAATAACACTTCATAACTTTTAAAATGTATGTTCAAAACGTTTACTGGCATGTTAATCGTTTTTTGTGAGGTACTTGGTGATAAAACTTATTGGGGCATGATTTTTACCACATGGCTATCTTTGTTTTCTGCATAGAAACAGTTAACTGAGCTTCCCCACTGTTGTAATATGAGTGGGAGGGGCCTATTTTAGCGCTTTTTTGCGCAGTAAAAATTCAGTCACAATCTTCCTACTTCATCCTCCATGATCCAGGACGTCTCTAGAGAGCTCAGGGGTCTTCAAAATTCATTTTGAAGGAGGTAATCAGTCTCAGCAGACCTGTGACAGTGTGTTTTGACTGTGATAAAAACGTTAATTATTAAATTGTTATCCGTTTTTGGGTATTAAGGGGTTAATCATCCATTTGCTGGTGGGTGCAATCCTTTGCTAACTTAATTCATTTACTGTGAAAATTTGGTTGCTATAACTAATTTGGTTCATTGTTATTTCAACTGTGACAGCTGTTTGTGCTTCTTAAAGGCACAGTAGCGTTTTTTATATTGCTTGTAAATTTATTTGAAAAGTATTTTCCAAGCTTGCTAGTCTCATTGCTAGTCTGTTTAAACATGTCTGACACAGATGAGTCTGTTTGTTCACTGTGTATGAAGGCCAATGTGGAGCCCCATAGAAATTTGTGTACTAAATGCATTGATGTCACTTTAAATAAAAGTCAGGCTTTACATGCAAAGAAATTATCACCAGACAACGAAGGGGAAGTTATGCCGACTAACTCTCCTCACGTGTCAGTACCTTCGCCTCCCGCTCAGGAGGTGCGTGATTTTGTGGCGCCAAGTACATCAGGGAGGCCCTTACAAATCACTTTGCAAGACATGGCTACTGTTATGACAGAAGTATTATCTAAATTGCCAGAATTAAGAGGCAAGCGTGATAGCTCTGGGTTAAGGACAGAGCTCGCGGATGATGTGAGAGCCATGTCCGATACTGCGTCACAGTTTGCAGAACATGAAGACGGAGAGCTTCATTCTGTGGGTGACGGATCTGATCCAGGGAGACTGGATTCAGAGATTTCTAATTTTAAATTTAAGCTTGAGAACCTCCGCATATTGCTAGGGGAGGTATTAGCGGCTCTGAATGATTGTAACACGGTTGCAATTCCAGAAAAATTATGTAGGTTGGATAGATACTATGCGGTACCGGTGTGTACTGACGTGTTTCCTATACCTAAAAGGCTTACAGAGATTATTAGCAAGGAGTGGGATAGACCCGGTGTGCCTTTTTCCCCTCCTCCCATATTTAGGAAAATGTTTCCTATAGACGCCACCACACGAGACTTATGGCAGACGGTCCCTAAGGTGGAGGGAGCAGTTTCTACTTTAGCTAAGCGTACCACTATCCCGGTGGAGGATAGTTGTGCCTTTTCAGATCCAATGGATAAAAAATTAGAAGGTTACCTTAAGAAAATGTTTGTTCAACAAGGTTTTATCTTACAGCCCCTTGCATGCATTGCGCCTGTCACTGCTGCGGTGGCATTCTGGTTTGAGTCTCTGGAAGAGGCCATTCGCACAGCTCCATTGGATGGAATTATGAACAAGCTTAAAGCACTTAAGCTAGCTAACGCATTTGTTTCTGATGCCGTCGTACATTTAACCAAACTTACGGCTAAGAACTCCGGATTCGCCATCCAAGCGCGCAGAGCGCTATGGCTTAAATCCTGGTCAGCTGATGTGACTTCTAAATCTAAATTGCTTAATATTCCTTTCAAAGGGCAGACCTTATTCGGGCCCGGCTTGAAAGAAATTATCGCTGACATTACGGGAGGTAAGGGCCATGCTCTGCCTCAGGACAGGGCCAAATCAAAGGCCAAACAGTCTAATTTTCGTGCCTTTTGTAACTTCAAGGCAGGAGCAGCATCAACTTCCTCCGCTCCAAAACAGGAAGGAGCTGTTGCTCGTTATAGACAGGGCTGGAAAACTAACCAGTCCTGGAACAAGGGCAAACAGGCCAAGAAACCTGCTGCTGCCCCTAAGACAGCATGAAGAGAGGGCCCCCTATCCGGAAACGGATCTAGTAGGGGGCAGACTTTCTCTCTTCGCCCAGGCTTGGGCAAGAGATGTCCAGGATCCCTGGGCGTTGGAGATCATATCTCAGGGCTATCTTCTGGACTTCAAAGCTTCTCCTCCACAAGGGAGATTTCATCTTTCAAGGTTATCAGCAAACCAAATAAAGAAAGAGGCGTTTCTACGCTGTGTACAAGACCTCTTACTAATGGGGGTGATCCACCCAGTTCCGCGGACGGAACACGGGCAAGGATTCTATTCAAATCTATTTGTGGTTCCCAAGAAGGAGGGAACCTTCAGACCAATCTTGGACTTAAAAATCCTAAACAAATTCCTAAGAGTTCCATCATTCAAAATGGAAACTATTCGAACCATCCTACCCATGATCCAAGAGGGTCAGTACATGACCACAGTGGACTTAAAGGATGCCTACCTTCACATACCGATTCACAAGGATCATTATCGGTACCTAAGATTTGCCTTCCTAGACAGGCATTACCAGTTTGTAGCTCTTCCCTTCGGATTAGCTACGGCTCCAAGAATCTTTACAAAGGTTCTGGGCTCTCTTCTGGCGGTACTAAGACCGCGAGGCATAGCGGTGGCTCCGTACCTAGACGACATTCTGATACAAGCGTCAAGTTTTCAAACTGCCAAGTCTCATACAGAGATAGTTCTGGCATTTCTGAGGTCGCATGGGTGGAAGGTGAACGTGGAAAAGAGTTCTCTATTACCACTTACAAGGGTTCCCTTCCTAGGGACTCTTATAGATTCTGTAGAGATGAAAATTTACCTGACGGAGGCCAGGTTATCAAAACTTCTAAATGCTTGCCGTGTCCTTCATTCCATTCCACACCCGTCAGTAGCTCAGTGCATGGAAGTAATCGGCTTAATGGTAGCGGCAATGGACATAGTACCATTTGCGCGCCTGCATCTCAGACCGCTGCAATTGTGCATGCTAAATCAGTGGAATGGGGATTACTCAGATTTGTCCCCTCTGCTAAATCTGGTTAAAGAGACCAGAGATTCTCTTCTATGGTGGCTTTCTCGGCCCCATCTGTCCAAGGGGATGACCTTTCGCAGGCCAGATTGGATGATTGTAACAACAGACGCCAGCCTTCTAGGTTGGGGCGCAGTCTGGAATTCCCTGAAGGCTCAGGGATTATGGACTCAGGAGGAGAAACTCCTCCCAATAAATATTCTGGAGTTAAGAGCAATATTCAATGCTCTTCTAGCTTGGCCTCAGTTAGCAACTCTGAGGTTCATCAGATTTCAGTCGGACAACATCACGACTGTGGCTTACATCAACCATCAAGGGGGAACCAGAAGTTCCCTAGCGATGTTGGAAGTCTCAAAGATAATTCGCTGGGCAGAGTCTCACTCTTGCCACCTGTCAGCGATCTACATCCCAGGCGTGGAGAACTGGGAGGCGGATTTTCTAAGTCGCCAGACTTTTCATCCGGGGGAGTGGGAACTTCATCCGGAGGTCTTCGCTCAACTGATTCATCGTTGGGGCAAACCAGATCTGGATCTCATGGCGTCTCGCCAGAACGCCAAGCTTCCTTGTTACGGGTCCAGGGACCCGGGAGCGGTGCTGATAGATGCTCTGACAGCCCCTTGGGTCTTCAACATGGCTTATGTGTTTCCACCTTTTCCGATGCTTCCTCGACTGATTGCCAAGATCAAACAGGAGAGAGCATCGGTGATTCTGATAGCGCCTGCGTGGCCACGCAGGACCTGGTATGCAGACCTAGTGGACATGTCGTCCTGTCCACCATGGTCTCTGCCTCTGAGGCAGGACCTTCTGATTCAGGGTCCTTTCAACCATCCAAATCTAATTTCTCTGAGGCTGACTGCATGGAGATTGAACGCTTGATTCTATCAAAGCGTGGCTTCTCGGAGTCGGTTATTGATACCTTAATACAGGCTAGGAAACCTGTTACCAGAAGAATTTACCATAAGATATGGCGTAAATATTTATATTGGTGCGAATCCAAGAGTTACTCATGGAGTAAGGTTAGGATTCCTAGGATATTGTCTTTTCTACAAGAGGGTTTAGAAAAGGGCTTATCTGCTAGTTCGTTAAAGGGACAGATTTCTGCTCTGTCTATTCTTCTACACAAACGTCTGGCAGAAGTCCCAGACGTTCAGGCTTTTTGTCAGGCTTTGGCTAGGATTAAGCCTGTGTTTAAGACTGTTGCTCCGCCGTGGAGCTTAAACTTAGTTCTTAACGTTCTTCAAGGCGTTCCATTTGAACCCCTTCATTCCATTGATATCAAGCTGTTATCTTGGAAAGTTCTGTTTTTGGTGGCTATTTCCTCGGCTCGAAGAGTCTCTGAGTTATCTGCCTTACATTGTGATCCTCCTTATCTGATTTTTCATTCAGACAAGGTAGTTCTGCGTACTAAACCTGGGTTCTTAACTAAGGTAGTTTCTAACAGGAATATCAATCAAGAGATTGTTGTTCCATCATTGTGTCCTAACCCTTCTTCTAAGAAGGAACGACTTTTGCATAATCTGGACGTAGTCCGTGCCCTGAAGTTCTATTTGCAGGCAACTAAAGATTTTCGTCAAACTTCTTCCCTGTTTGTCGTTTACTCTGGACAGAGGAGAGGTCAAAAGGCTTCGGCTACCTCTCTCTCTTTTTGGCTTCGTAGCATAATACGTTTAGCCTATGAGACTGCTGGACAGCAGCCTCCTGAAAGAATTACAGCTCATTCTACTAGAGCTGTGGCTTCCACCTGGGCCTTTAAAAATGAGGCCTCTGTTGAACAGATTTGCAAGGCTGCAACTTGGTCTTCACTTCACACTTTTTCAAAATTTTACAAATTTGACACTTTTGCTTCTTCGGAGGCTATTTTTGGGAGAAAGGTGCTTCAGGCAGTGGTTCCTTCCGTTTAAAGTTCCTGCCTTGTCCCTCCCTTCATCCGTGTACTTTAGCTTTGGTATTGGTATCCCATAAGTAATGGATGACCCGTGGACTGACTACACTTAACAAGAGAAAACATAATTTATGCTTACCTGATAAATTTATTTCTCTTGTAGTGTAGTCAGTCCACGGCCCGCCCTGTCTTTTAAGGCAGATCTAAATTTTAATTAAACTCCAGTCACCACTGCACCCTATGGTTTCTCCTTTCTCGTCTGCTTTCGGTCGAATGACTGGATATGACATGTGAGGGGAGGAGCTGTATAGCAGCTCTGCTTGGGTGATCCTCTTGCAACTTCCTGTTGGGGAAGAGATATAATCCCATAATTAATGGATGACCCGTGGACTGACTACACTACAAGAGAAATAAATTTATCAGGTAAGCATAA
This sequence comes from Bombina bombina, assembly GCF_027579735.1. Classification (NCBI taxonomy): domain Eukaryota; kingdom Metazoa; phylum Chordata; class Amphibia; order Anura; family Bombinatoridae; genus Bombina; species Bombina bombina. The sequence continues at coordinate 19,639,677 of NC_069505.1, forward strand.
ATTATGTTTTCTCATTAGTTAAGCCTCTTTAAACTATTGTATGTCTTTAGTGCATTTGAGGATATGACATTTCATTCTCCCTCTATGACTTGTAGTTGGGATCTAGGGTGGCATGCTCGCAACTGATTAAAATGGACCCATTTATCCATAAAAGTATAATTTTTAGGTATCCTAATTTTATAGGCAACTGGAGATATTTTGTCAGTAACAACAAAAGGACCCTTCCATGATGGAAGAAATTTCTTCTCCTTAGCCTGATCTCTTCCAAAGTTATGAAGGTAAACTTTATCATTTATTTCATATTCCTTTTTGGACATTTTGAGATCATAATAGGTTTTAGTGGCCGTTTGCGGACTTTTCTAAGTTCCTTTGAGCAAATGCAAAGGCATATTGCAGGTGCTTTCTTAGGTTCTCCACATATTGATGTGTATTGGCAGCATTTATCAAGTTCTGGTCTGATGTACGGTACAGTAGATGCTGAGGTAGAACCATTCTTCTACCAGTCATCAGTTCAAAAGGTGACATCTTGGTAGCACTACTTGGAGTTACTTTTAATCCCATTAGGACTAGAGGTTGTTTTACATCCCAGTCTCAGTTTCACTCACTAATTTTTTGAGGATTTTCACAATGGATTGGTTGTAATGCTCTACACCACCACTTGAGGCAGCTCTATATGCAATATGGTGCTTTGTTTTAACCCCTAGTATTTTCCACATTTTGGTCATCACTTCGCTAGTGAAGTGGGTTCCCCGATCTAATTCAATTCTTTGGGGTAAACCAAATCTGGAAAACACGTGGTTGATGAGCAATACTGCGCATGTTTCAGCACTATTGTTAGGTGCACTGATGCACTCTACCCATTTAGTGAATAGGCATGTCACTGTCAACACGTATTTGTTACCTCTTGATGACCTATTAAATGGACCAATAAAATCAATTTGTATATCTGACCATGGCATTACCATCCCCCTTTTCTGCAATGGCGCTCTATGCGTTGGTGCAGTGGGTTGTAACTGTGAACAGATTAGACAACCTTGACAGTAAGTTTGAACATCTTTCAACATGTGTGGCCAAAAGGCTTAGTCACGCAATATTTCATATGTTAATTTGGCACCATGATGGCCAGATGTGGGAGCATCATGGGCATGTTGAAGCATGAGACCTCTGAACTTGGTGGGTACTACTCATTGCTGGATGCCAGTGTTGGAGGTTCTAATTAACAAACCATCCTGTAACTTGAATTGTGATCTGGACTTCATTAAGATTCTAAGATCTTCCTTGCCAATACAATCATCTTTTGAGATGGGGTTGTTTTCAGGATCTTCTATTTGTTTATAGAAGATGCTCACAATGGGGTCTTCTTTTTGACTTGTGATCAGGTCCTCACTAGGAGAATCCTGACTCCATTGTACCAGGTTAGGCTCACTCTGTTGTTTAGCCTGGTTTCTGGTAATGGCTTCTACCTGAATTGCACCCATTAAGTGGTCGATATTAAGGAGTTCTCCAGTTATGGCTCCTTGTTTGGCTAATGAATCTGCAAGATCATTGCCTTCCTTATCAGGGCCTAGAACCCTGGAATGACCCTTGGTCTTTTTCCAGTGTATGGTTAAATCATTGGACACCACCAGATTATCAATCTTGCAGAACAACTTGCCATGCTTGACTGGTTTGTTGTTACTTTTCTGCATGCCATTTCTTTTCCAAGTTGGCAGCTATTCAACAAAACTGTCACGCACATAATTTGAGTCAGTTATGATCACAAATTCCTGAATACCTTGTTCAATAACCATCTCAATGGTTTTTAGAACAGCAGTTATTTCTGCAACTTGACTGGTTCTTGGTCCAATGTTGAAACCTACAGAAATATTTGGGAATCTATTGGCCTAAGTTATACCAATGTCAGTGACTAGTCTGCGCTCATTATCAATGGTGGCATGGTAAGAACAACCATCAACATATACCCAAGGTAATGTTTGACAATGGTCTTCATTGTACATTTTATATGGGGAAAGCAATTGTTCCTCCAGGAAGTCATCTTCTAATAATTCTTCCCCAGGATCCTTAGCAGTACAGTCGTGGAGCTCAGCAAGCCCCCGTGCGACTGGATTCTTTTTATTCTGCTTATAGCGAATTTCTAAAGGCCAGCCTTGTAAGGAAAGAGTCCAAGCTGTTATGCGGCTATTAGACAAATTCCCATCTCTTATTCTCTCACTTTGTAGATATAGTAAAGGCTGGTGGGCCGTTTCTACAATAATTTTTTCGCCCTGTATATAGCTGCGGAAATTTTGTAGAGCCCATACAGTAGATAAGAGGGCTTTTTCGCAATCGCTAAATTTTATTTCTACTGGGGATAGTTTTTTGCTTGCATAAGCAAGGATTTACCTAAATTATCATGCTTTTGGTATAAAACAGCACTCATGCTTATATTTGTGTAACCTGTTTCTAAGTAGAAAGGTTTACCACCCTCAGGGTACACTAAGCAAGGTGCTTGAGTGAGTTTTCTCTTCAGCTCTTTGATGGCTGTCTCTTGAGACTCACTCCAGTGCCATTTCACATCCTTCTTTAGAAGAAGTAGTAGTGGTTTAGCTATTTCTGCATAATTATCAATGAATTTGCAAGAATAATTCGTCATACCCAGGAATGATCTCAATTCCTTTAAGTTTGTTGGGTTTTTAGAGTTTACTATAGCTTCCACTTTTTTCTTCTGAGGATTTAGCCCTTCAGAACTTCATGTCCCAAGAAGTTTACACTAGTGTGGCACCATTGAGCTTTTTGTAGGAAAAATTTGACACCTGCCCTTTTAAGTTGGCTGAGGACGTGTTTAAACTCTGCAATGTGTTTTTCAAAGTCTGTGCTTTTGATTAAAAAATCATCAACATAAGATAAGGTCCCTCTTTCCAGTGCATCAGGGATAGCCTTATGCATGAATACAGCAAATTCATGTCCAGAATTTATGTATCCAAAAGGAAGTCTCTGGAATGCATACTGGACCTTTTGGAATGAGAATGCTAGCTTATATTGGTCCTCCTCATGTACCTTTATGGTCCAATATCCCTGTGCACAATCAATGGCAGTGAATATTTTAGATCCCTGCATCTGCGCTAGGCACTGGTCAATATATGGCACAGGCCAGCCAGACATGTACACTCGTTTGTTTAGCTGTCTTAAATCAGCACACAAACGCAATTGTCCATTGGGCTTAAGAACACCTAGAATAGGATTGTTATAAGAGCTGTGCACCTGTCTGATAATACCTCTTTCTTCCAAGTTTCTTATGATTTCTACAAGAGAATCATATGAGGCTAAAGGAAGTCTGTATTGTTTAACAAAGACAGGTGGTGCATTGGGAACTGTTTGTATTCTTGCAATGTGCAAGTCTGTAGTCCCACAGTCATAAGAATCCCTAGCAAACATATCCTAGTACTCCATCAGGAGTTCTCGCAGCTGTTGGCGTTCATCATCACTGGAACAGCCATTAGCTAAAGATATTTGCTCTTCGACTATTTGCTGAAATCCTGGAAAGATTTCAGGCTGTCCTATTTCATAGGCTTTTTCCAATCTAGATGAGAGGTCCCCTTGATTACAATTTACATTGCCCCCACTACTCTGGGTATTGGGGTATTCTTGCTGTTTGATCGGCTGATCAAATACCAGGGAGGCTTCTTCAATTTTACAGATGCCTTCCTCTGAGCTGAAGGGATAAATAGACTGAATTGTAAATAGTCCCTCTGGTATAGATGCAAAGGATTGTTGTATTAATTGTTCTTCAGTTAAGTATCCTTCAGGTATTAGCCCAATTACATTATTCTGAAATCCAAAAGTGTAATAGCTTGATTCCAGTGCATATCCTATGGTAGTTCCCTTGGATAAGGTTATATCCTGTGGGGTCACATTATGCACAATAACATGTATTGGAATTGTTCCAATATTTACCATAGGAGTATAGGTCATTGTGATACCCAGATTTTGTATTCTATGGGAGAGGCAAATTTGTGTTTCAGAAGTTTTTCATTTCTGACCTCTCTTTACCTGTAAGGGTAAAAGGAATTTATCAGCCCCAGCAGGAATTATAACATTGTTAGACACCTGCATATTCACAGCATCAGGCAATTGCTGGTTTGATTTCAGGGCTGCACTTCCATCCTGAAATACTTCAGGGTCCCCCTTTAACCTGCTCCAGAGGCAAGCGTTAATCAGATCTATTTGTATGGCATATCTATGTAAGAGATCATTGCTAACGTATATTTGATTATGGGGAGTATTTAAAACTAAAAACAGGTGTTTCACTGATTTATTACCTATAGATATAGATAATAAGCACTTAGCTGTGATGTTATAGCTTTCAAACCTGTCATCCAGGCCGTGGACACAATGGTCTTGGGTTCAGCTATCTGCCCCAGTAAGCCTTTGCTTATATAGCTAACTTCCTGTTTTAAGTTTAATTTGTCATACTTGGTTTTCCCAAGGTCATGCACTTGCATAGGCATAAAAAGATCATCCTTAACTTTCTCAATTCCTGTGAGGTATTGAGCGTGGCCTCCCCCCTTAGGGATTTTATGATACCCCTTGTGGAGAGATATGTTTAATACATCGCCGTCTAAGGAAATATTCGCTATCTTTCCAGGTGAAATTTTAAAAGTATTACCATCAGAGCCACTTAAAGGAGTCTGATCATCTATCTGCAGGATAGTATTTTCAGGTACAGAGCTATTCCTGAAATGAATCTCCACAGCATCTGGCTTCTCTTCCACCACATGACAGTTATGTCGGGTGCAAGATATATCGGATTTCTCATAATTGATAATTAAACGATCAGTTGGCAGATCCACTATAATGACAGGGTGCCTTATGACCCTGTTCCCCAGTTAAAATTTTAACCAGACCGTACCGTAGACTTTTAGAGAGTCACCCCCAACACCTATTAGTGAACCATCAATGTCTTTTATTTATTTTAGGTTTGTGGTGTGTTAGCTCATTTAGCTGTATATAGTACTTGTGGGATAAAATAGTTGCCTGAGACCCAGTATCGATTAATCCCATGATAGGGTTGGAGACTGAATCCTGTAGCTCAGCTAATACATAATATCTCCCTGCAGTTTCTACCATTTCACACATAAAATTGGCGTGATTGCACACTTGTGGGCCTCACCACGTGTTACCTGAATCCGCCATGTTATCTGATGCAGAAGAAACTTCATTCTTACCATTCATGTCCTCTATAATGGGGCTGATTTGGTTCTTGTGTACTGCATCTGTGGAAATAAGGTTAAGAGAATGCTGCAAAGGAAGAGATTTGTTAAAGCTTTCAGGCCGAGGTTGCTCTTCATCACAGCTAAATCGTCTGTTTCCGGTCTGTAGGGAGAGAATATGATTAGTATTATCAGGGATATTAAAAACAGAGGTTGAAAGTAATCTACAAATTATAAATCTCTCTTCTTTTAGGTTAAATTTGACTCACATTGAGGTTTTAAAAAAGGGACTAACTGTCTGCCCATCAAACAAACTAGACAAGTTTGAACTAGTGAAAGATCTTCACCTTTTTGCTAGAAAAATAGTTCTACATTATACTATGCATCAGCATAAATCAGAACAGAGAAAAGATGATGAAACACTAAAGGTATTAGAATCCCTCCTTAATGAAAATGAAGATAGGGAGGAATCTGTAAAAGGCTGCAGAAATAACTAATCTGCAACCGAAATCAACATATATGCCTTCGTTAGCACAGGTTCCCATTGTCTCTCAATGTTTGTTAAAGCGGTTGAGAAAGAAATTGAAAAATTACCTGAAGACTGGACTCAGTCTGACAACTTAAGTTTTAAAGAAAGACAAGCATTAAAAGAACTAAGTACAGCAAAGGGAATACTTTATAAGCCAGCTGATAAGGGCGGTAACCTAGTCCTCCTAGATGAGTCTTTTTACCTCAATGAAGTAAAGAGACAATTGAATGATAGATTACAGTATGAAAAACTTTTAAAAAACCCCATGACATCAATGAAATCTAAACTTGATAGAATCCTACGAGATGCTAAGATGGATGGTCTCATCTCTGTAAAGGAATTTCAATTCCTTAGTCCAACTCACCCTGTGATGCCCACTTTTTATGTAATTCCAAAAATACATAAAAATCCTACCAGTCCCCCTGGGAGACCAATAGTCTCGGGGATTGGCAGTATCAGTGAACATATCGGTGAATATGTAGATATCTTTCTCAGACCTTTCCTTATCTCCCTCCCCTTCTATGTAAAAGATACCCCAGACCTCCTAAGGAAGCTGGATGGTATATCAGTTAAAACAGAAACAATCTTGGTGTCTTTAGACGTTGAAAGTCTCTATTCTTCAATACCGCATACAATAGGGATAGAAGCATCAAAACAATTTCTCCAACATTGGTGTGTTCGGTCCACGGCGTCATCCTTACTTGTGGGAAATATCTCTTCCCCAACAGGAAATGGCAAAGAGTCCCAGCAAAGCTGGCCACATAGTCCCTCCTAGGCTCCGCCCACCCCTGTCATTCTCTTTGCCGTTGCACAGGCAACATCTCCACGGGAATGGTTAAGAGTATGTGGTGTTTAGTTGTAGTTTTTTTATTCTACTATCAAGAGTTTGTTATTTTAAAATAGTGCTGGTATGTACTATTTACTCTGAAACAGAAAAAGATGAAGATTTCTGTTTGTGAGAGGAAGATGATTTTAGCAGACAGTAACTAAAATCGATTGCTGTTTCCACATAGGACTGTTGAGATGAAGTAACTTCAGTTGGGGGAAACAGTTAGCAGACTTTTCTGCTTAAGGTATGACTAGCCATATTTCTAACAAGACTGTGTAATGCTGGAAGGCTGTCATTTCCCCTCATGGGGACCGGTAAGCCATTTTCTTAGTCTCAAACAGAATAAAGGGCTTAATATGGGCTATAAAACTGGTAGACACTTTTATGGGCAAAATAGATTGCTTTATTTGGACATTTTATACATGTTTATGCTGATAATTCACACTTATAAACTTGGGGAACGTTTTTTAACGTCAGGCACTATGTTAGACACCTTTTCCAGTCAGGAAGGGCCTTCCCAGTTGTAGGCTGAGCCTCATTTTCGCGCCATTACTGCGCAGTTGTTTTTGAGAGCAAGACATGCAGATGCATGTGTGAGGACCTGAAAGTAGTTGGAAAAGTTCCTAGAAGGCGTCATTTGGTATTGTATTCCCCTCTGGGCTTGGTAAAGTCACAGCAAAGGCTGTAGCTGGGACTGTATAGGGGTTAAATCTGTAACCGGCTCCGGTTTCGTTATTTTAAGGGTTAAAGCTCTGAAAATTGGTGTGCAATACTTTTAATGCTTTAAGACACTGTGGTGAAATTTTGAACAATTCCTTCATATTTTTTCACATATTCAGTAATAAAGTGTGCTCTGTTTAAAATTTAAAGAGACAGTAACGGTTTTGTTTTAAAACGGTTTTTGTGCTTTATTGACAAGTTTAAGCCTGTTTAACATGTCTGTGCCTTCAGATAAGCTATGTTCTATATGTATGAAAGCCAATGCGTCTCCCCCTTCAAAATTGTGTGATAATTGTGCCATAGCATCCAAACAATGTAAGGACAGTACTGTCACAGATAATGAAGTTGCCCAAGATGATTCATCAGATGAAGGGAGTAGACATGGTTCTACATCATCTCCTTCTGTGTCTATACCAGTTTTGCCCACGCAGGAGGCCCCTAGTACTTCTAGCGTGCCAATGCTTATTACCATGCAACAATTGACGGCTGTAATGGATAACTCCATAGCAAATATTTTATCCAAAATGCCTGCATATCAGAGAAAGCGCGATTGCTCTGTTTTAAACACTGAAGAGCAGGAGGGCGCTGATGATAATTGTTCTGTCATACCCTCACACCAATCTGAAGGGGCCATGAGGGAGGTTTTGTCAGATGGGGAAATTTCAGATTCAGAAAAAAATTCTCAACAGGCTGAACCTGATGTTGTGACATTTAAATTTAAATTAGAACATCTCCGCGCACTGCTTAAGGAGGTGTTATCTACTCTGGATGATTGTGACAACTTGGTCATTCCAGAAAAATTATGCAAGATGGACAAGTTCCTAGAGGTTCCGGTGCACCCCGACGCTTTTCCTATACCCAAGCGGGTGGCGGACATAGTGAATAAGAAGTGGGAGAAGCCCGGCATACCTTTTGTTCCCCCTCCTATATTTAAGAAATTATTTCCTATGGTCGACCCCAGAAAGGACTTATGGCAGACAGTCCCTAAGGTCGAGGGGGCAGTTTCTACTCTAAACAAGCGCACTACTATTCCTATCGAGGATAATTGTGCTTTCAAAGATCCTATGGATAAAAAATTGGAGGGTTTGCTTAAAAAGATTTTTGTACAGCAAGGTTACCTTCTACAACCCATTTCGTGCATTGTTCCTGTCACTACAGCAGCGTGGTTCTGGTTCGAGGAACTAGAAAAGTCGCTCAGTAGAGAGACTCCATATGAGGAGGTTATGGACAGAGTTCACGCACTTAAGTTGGCTAACTCTTTTATTTTAGATGCCGCTTTGCAATTAGCTAGATTAGCGGCAAAAAATTCAGGGTTTGCAATAGTGGCGCGCAGAGCGCTTTGGCTAAAGTCTTGGTCAGCGGATGTATCATCCAAGACAAAATTGCTTAACATCCCCTTCAAGGGTAAAACTCTCTTTGGGCCAGAATTGAAAGAGATTATCTCAGACATCACTGGGGGAAAGGGCCACGCCCTCCCACAAGATAGGCCTTTCAAAGCCAAGAATAAGTCTAATTTTCGTTCCTTTCGTAATTTCAGGAACGGACCGGCCTCTAATTCTGCATCCTCTAAGCAAGAGGGGTAATGCCTCAAAGTCAAAACCAGCCTGGAAACCGATGCAAGGCTGGAACAAGGGTAAGCAGGCCAAGAAGCCTGCTACTGCTAACAAAACAGCATGAAGGAGTAGCCCCCGATCCGGGACCGGATCTAGTGGGGGGCAGACTCTCTCTTTGCTCAGGCTTGGGCAAGAGATGTTCAGGATCCCTGGACGCTAGAAATAGTTTCTCAGGGTTATCTTCTGGAATTCTAGGAACTACCCCCAAGGGGAAGGTTCCACATGTCTCACTTATCCTCAAACCAAATAAAGAGACAGGCGTTCTTACATTGTGTAGAAGACCTGTTAAAAATGGGAGTGATACACCCAGTTCCAATGACAGAACAAGGAATGGGATTTTACTCAAATCTGTTCGTAGTTCCCAAAAAAGAGGGAACCTTCAGACCAATTCTGGATTTAAAGATCCTAAACAAATTTCTCAGGGTACCATCGTTCAAAATGGAAACCATTCGAACGATTCTACCCACTATCCAGGAAGGTCAATTTATGAATACCGTGGATCTAAAGGATGCGTACATACATATTCCTATCCACAAAGAACATAATCAGTTCCTAAGGTTCGCCTTTCTGGACAAACATTACCAGTTTGTGGCCCTCCCATTCGGGTTAGCCACTGCTCCAAGGATTTTCACAAAGGTACTCGGGTCCCTTCTAGCGGTTCTAAGACTGAGGGGCATTGCAGTAGTACCATACTTGGACGACATTCTAATACAAGCGTCATCCCTTTCAAAAGCAAAGGCTCATACAGACATCGTTCTGGCCTTTCTCAGATCTCACGGATGGAAGGTGAACATAGAAAAAAGTTCTCTGTCTCCGTCAACAAGAGTTCCCTTCTTGGGAACAATAATAGATTCCTTAGAAATGAGGATTTTTCTGACAGATGTCAGAAAGTCAAAACTTCTAAGCGCTTGTCAAGTTCTTCATTCTGTTCTACGTCCTTCCATAGCTCAGTGCATGGAAGTAGTAGGGTTGATGGTTGCAGCAATGGACATAGTTCCTTTTGCACGAATTCATCTAAGACCATTACAACTGTGCATGCTGAAACAGTGGAATGGGGACTATACAGACTTGTCTCCAGTGATTCAAGTAGATCAGAAGACCAGAGATTCACTCCGTTGGTGGCTAACCCTGGACCACCTATCCCAGGGAATGAGCTTCTGCAGACCAGAGTGGGTCATTGTCACGACCGACGCCAGTCTAGTGGGCTGGGGCGCGGTCTGGGAATCCCTGAAAGCTCAGGGACTATGGTCTCGGGAAGAGTCTCTTCTCCCGATAAACATTCTGGAACTAAGAGCGATATTCAATGCTCTCAGGGCTTGGCCTCAGCTTGCAAAGGCCAGATTCATAAGATTCCAATCAGACAACATGACGACTGTTGTGTATATCAATCATCAGGGGGGAACAAGGAGTTCCCTGGCGATGAAAGAAGTGACCAAAATAATACAATGGGCGGAGGATCACTCCTGCCATCTATCTGCGATCCACATCCCAGGTGTGGAAAACTGGGAAGCGGATTATCTGAGTCGTCAGACTTTCCATCCGGGGGAGTGGGAACTCCACCCGGAGATCTTTGCCCAGTTGACTCAATTATGGGGCATTCCAGACATGGATCTGATGGTGTCTCGTCAGAACTTCAAGGTTCCTTGCTACGGGTCCAGATCCAGGGATCCCAAGGCGACTCTAGTGGATGCACTAGTAGCGCCTTGGACCTTCAACCTAGCTTATGTGTTTCCACCGTTTCCTCTCATTCCCAGGCTGGTAGCCAGAATCAAACAGGAGAGGGCCTCAGTGATCTTGATAGCTCCTGCGTGGCCACGCAGGACTTGGTATGCAGACCTGGTGAATATGTCATCGGTTCCACGATGGAAGCTACCTTTGAGACAGGACCTTCTTGTTCAGGGTCCATTCGAACATCCAAATCTGGTCTCCCTCCAGCTGACGGCTTGGAGATTGAACGCTTGATTCTATCAAAGCGTGGGTTTTCAGATTCTGTGATAGATACTCTGGTTCAAGCCAGAAAACCAGTAACTAGAAAGATTTACCATAAAATATGGAAAAGATATATCTGCTGGTGTGAATCCAAGGGATTCCCATGGAATAAGATAAAAATTCCTAAGATTCTTTCCTTTCTGCAAGAAGGTTTGGATAAAGGATTATCTGCGAGTTCTCTAAAGGGACAGATTTCTGCTTTATCTGTCTTACTACACAAACGACTGGCAGCTGTGCCAGATGTTCAAGCATTTGTTCAGGCTCTGGTTAGGATCAAGCCTGTTTACAGACCTTTGACTCCTCCCTGGAGTTTAAATCTAGTTATTTCAGTTCTTCAAGGGGTTACGTTTGAACCTCTACATTCCATAGATATTAAGTTGTTATCTTGGAAAGTTTTGTTTTTGGTTGCTATTTCTTCTGCTAGAAGAGTTTCAGAGTTATCTGCTCTGCAGTGTTCTCCGCCCTATCTGGTGTTCCATGCAGATAAGGTGGTTTTGCGTACTAAGCCTGGTTTTCTTCCAAAGGTTGTTTCTAACAAAAATATTAACCAGGAGATAGTTGTACCTTCTTTGTGTCCGAATCCAGTTTCAAAGAAGGAACGTTTGTTACACAATTTGGACGTAGTCCGTGCTCTAAAATTCTATTTAGAAGCTACAAAAGATTTCAGACAAACATCTTCTCTGTTTGTCGTCTATTCTGGTAAAAGGAGAGGTCAAAAAGCGACTTCTACCTCTCTTTCCTTTTGGCTTAAAACCATCATCCGATTGGCTTACGAGACTGCCGGACGGCAGCCTCCTGAAAGAATCACAGCTCACTCCACTAGGGCTGTGGCTTCCACATGGGCCTTCAAGAACGAGGCTTCTGTTGATCAGATATGTAAGGCAGCGACTTGGTCTTCACTGCACACTTTTGCCAAATTTTACAAATTTGATACTTTTGCTTCTTCGGAGGCTATTTTTGGGAGAAAGGTTTTGCAAGCCGTGTTGCCTTCCGTTTAGGTAACCTGATTTGCTCCCTCCCTTCATCCGTGTCCTAAAGCTTTGGTATTGGTTCCCACAAGTAAGGATGACGCCATGGACCGGACACACCAATGTTGGAGAAAACAGAATTTATGCTTACCTGATAAATTACTTTCTCCAACGGTGTGTCCGGTCCACGGCCCGCCCTGGTTTTTTAATCAGGTCTGATGAATTATTTTTTCTAACTACAGTCACCACGGTACCATATGGTTTCTCCTATTTTTTTCCTCCTGTCCGTCGGTCGAATGACTGGGGTGGGCGGAGCCTAGGAGGGACTATGTGGCCAGCTTTGCTGGGACTCTTTTCCATTTCCTGTTGGGGAAGAGATATTTCCCACAAGTAAGGATGACGCCGTGGACCGGACACACCGTTGGAGAAAGTAATTTATCAGGTAAGCATAAATTCTGTTTTCTTAAAACAAGAGGACCAGAGAGTGATAGACATACTGCTTTTGTTGTTGATTTGCTACACTTCATTTTGAATAATAATGTCTTCCAATTTGACAATTCTCTTTATAGACAGGTCAGGGGGACAGCCATGGGAGCAGTTTGTGCTCCAACATATGCATGTCTCCACCTGGGAGCATGGGAGTTGGACATATTTGAAAAATATGGTGAGGTGTTTGACTCCCATGTTTCCATGTGGATTAGGTATGTGGATGACATACTCATGCTGTGGGATGGCCCCCTGGCCTGTCTTCAAGAATTTGTCTCTAATCTAAACAAAAATAACCGTAACATTTTTCTAACGTATGCCTCAAGCACTAAAGAACTGCCATTCCTAGATATAGTGATTAAAAAAGAAGGTAATAAAATCTCCACTGAGAATTACCGAAAAAGTACAGCAACGAATAGTGTCCTGGAGGCATCAAGCAGTCATCCTGAACCTCTGAAGAAAGGCATACCTTTCAGTCAACTATTGAGATTAAGGAGAAACTGCTCCTCCAGGACAATATTCGATCATCATGCTGATCAGATGTGCCAAAGATTCATAGAAAGGGGATACTCACGAAAATTGATTAGATATACCCTAAATAAAGTGAGGAAAATGAATAGGGATGACCTCCTATATTCAAAAAAAGAGAAAAAAGTTGAAAATAAGTTAAGGTTTATTACAACTTATAATTGCCAGTGGCACAATATTCGATCCATATTAGCACAGAAATGGCACATTCTAACACTAGATGAAAAAATAGCAGATAAGGTAGGACAATACCCACTGATGACAGCTAAAAAGTCACCAAATTTAAAAAATAAACTAGTCAAAAGTAAATTTGTTAGATCACAGACTGAAACCACCTGGCTAAATAAACATCAACAGGTTAAAGGCACCTATCCCTGTGGACATTATGTCTACTGTCCATATATCCTAAAAAGTAAAACTTTTTGCACCCATACAGGCAAGAATTTTGAAATAAGACACTTTGCAAATTGCAATACAGTAGGGGTTGTCTATCTCCTGCAGTGCTCCTGCCCCCTGTTCTATGTTGGAAAAACGAAAAGAATGTTCAAGGACAGGGTGCAGGAGCACAGGGATGATATTCTCTATGAAAGGGATACAAGTGTAGCTCGCCACTTTAAAGAGGTACATAATAGTAGCACTACATCTCTAAAATTTATAGCAATTGATAAAGGGATTACAAATGGAAGAGGAGGTGATGAGGACAAGTGCCTTCTTAGAAAAGAAGCCAGGTGGACATATACACTAAAAACAATGACTCCTACTGGGCTAAATGAAAGAATAGAATATGCTTCATTTCTGGGCTGAATACGGTAATGAATAACAAACGAAAAACTATTTGTCTAGCCAATATAATCTTCTGTTCAGCAAATAATTACTATCAAGTTAAAGCTAACATTTTTTATTAAAAGCTCTATCTAAGTTTCCATTTTTCTATGTCTAACCTAGTGTTGTATATGATGGCAATATTTGTATAGCGGAGCGCGTGATCTCTGTGTCTTCGCGGCAGATTTAAGATGTATTTTGTATCAAGTTCAACTCTCCTAGCAATTGGATAGTTTCTATGGAGGCCTGTCTGTGGGAAACCAATGGTAAATGTTTAGTTACCGGAAATAAACACACACCCCTGAGAAAAAAATCCAATAATAGGTAGGGGATACAGGTGTCAGGTAGTCCTGATGAGGCCCTAGCTTTCGCTGAGCATTGTGGGGCGAAACGCGCGTCGACAACAGACACCTATCTACAGTGTACCTAAGTTCGGACGAAGGGTATGAAGCTAAATATCTGTCACCCGGTGTAGTCAATATCCCTACAAGCAAAGGTGATTTGACATTGAAGTGGAGACAGCAAGCAGCTTAAGGTCGGAAGCATTTGTCCCGACTCAGCATGAAGCTACAGTATCGTTATCCGAACTAATCACTGCAGTCTTTGCGGATAAAAGGTGGATCCGGAGGTGAGCATAAACGCAGACACCTGGACACTAACGTATTGAGTATTGAGTGCAGATACTCGGACCGCTACTTACCACTGTTTTGCGGCTACAAAAGTGGAGTCGGAGGTGAGCACTAATACAGATACCCGGACTGTTGCTATATTACAGAAGTCTGGAAGAATGTATTGAAGCAGATACTCGGACCACTACTTACCGCAGTTTCCTGGAAAGCTGCAATTGTCCTGGGTTGTTAATAATAACGGCATTCTGCAACAAAGTATCATTTATCCATGCTAGCCATAGAGGACGCATTTACCTCGGAGTTCTAGCATGCAAGTTTCATCGACAAAGATTATGTTCCAAAGCAAAGAGTGAGCCCCGAAAAATTTCTTTCTTTAAAGTTTCCTTACACCTGGAACCTGGGCCCAGGCAGAAACGGACTCTTTTGAAATATTTTGTCCCTTTCTACTTTTTCAATCATAAGGAGGACACTCTATACAGGTCGTATATATGATCTAAAGTTATCTCACATGATTACTAGCTATCTTTCTTTGTTGATATATAGGATCAATATTTATGTTGCAACCATATTAGCTGTTTTTAGCAATATATTACGATAATGATTATCCCACTGCAGTGGTAGGAATATAATTGCTTATACCATGACAAATTGCAATTACTTTTCAGTATGTTTTGTTACTATGTAAATAAATTTGCCGCTGACCAGAACTTATGTGCATCCGCTTTTTTGTTTCTTGATCGCTTTCAGCCAAACACCTAAGAAAGTTGAATGAAGTTCTATAAGAGTGCTGCAATCCCCCATCTTTACACAGTATCTCATATAGCTCTACTGTGGCTTCTCTTCTTCTAACTTATTTTGTAACTATAAATGTTTTTCGGGGTCTGCACCTGATCTAAAAATGGATAATAACCGCTTGGATCCTAAGTAAACAAAATATAATTACTGTTAAACACCTTGGTCTGTATAAACAGGAAGGTGTCAGTATTCCTCTCCCAATTCTTGTTTTGTAAATTATGATTAGTATCATTATTGACATTTATCATTCCTAAAAAAGGATTGTTAGGCTGCTGGGCCATAAAAGCTTAACTCATATTGGTAAACAGTGTACATAACTGACTAACTTGTGTGCTGAGTTGGCCCACTTAAATGGACAAGCTATCATTACCCATGGACTGATTTTTTGATGTCCCAGGGTATTGATTACTAGATCATTGGGATCCCTCAGAATCATGGCTATTTCTCCTATTTTGACGTGGTTGTCTTTGGGGTTCAACTTGTTCAGCGTTAGTATTTTGGGGAGCACTATTTACTTGGGGTGTCTGGTTACCCTGAGAGTATTTTCGCCACTTTTGGTATTTATTTTTACGGGGATACCAATTATTTTGTGGGTATTCTTCTCTTTGGGAATAATTATTTACCTGGGTATGCCCCCATTTTGGGTATAATCTCTCTGCATCTCAGCCCGTGTTGGGGGAGAAGCAGAGTTAAAACTTTGTGGGGATGGCCTGTTTTCTCGGGCCACCTCCTCATAGGCTTTCTTTTTAGACTCTAAATTGAGGGGGCTAGGTGACACCCTAGTTTCTGCCACAATTTTGGGACTGGGTTTTGATTCCCTTTTAGCCCCCTGTTCACCAGACTGCTGAATAGAGTATATATTTGTACTCTCTTTGATCAGCCAGTCTAATGAGCAGTGCTCCTCAAAATCTCTAGCTAAATTAACTTTGATGTGCACGGGCAATGCTTCGAAAAATAAATTCACAAATTCTGGGCATTCAAATATGGGATAATCTTCAGCCATACTGTACGCATTTTTCAGTACAGAAAGGAATTCTATACGGCTTTGATTTGCACTACATTTTAAACCGTATACAGCTATTCTTGCTGCAGTTTTAGTGCGATATTGGCCGAATTCTTTTCTGCACTGTCGTTTTGTCTCATTCCAGGAATGAATATTCATATCCTTTAGTGAAGCAAAGAATTTGTGATATTTATCTTCAAATACCCAGGGCAGAAAGTCAATTTTTGACTGCTCACTTTTAACATTCATAATAGATAAAGCATTTTCAAAGATCTCTAAGTGGTCAATTATAGAATTGGTCCCTTTGTTGGAGAATTTAGGTACTGCATCCTTTAAGAAAGTAATTATTTTAGGGGTGTCATATACCTTATTTGACGTATCTTGGGATTTCCTAGGAGCCTTATTTTTGGGGTTGGAGTGTTCCCTATTTTCCCTTTTATTATGGGGAGACCCCCTATGTACATTATTATTACGTGGGCTATTTGGGTAAATAGCTCCTCCCTCTGACTCACTACTAGAGCTTCCCTCCCCCTCATCAGCCGAGTTATAGCAGCTCCCTGAATTTATATCATGAGGTGACTGTCTATTTGGGAAATTTACTTCTGACTCAACCGGAGTCCTTTGTCTACATTCTTCCTTAAACTTCTGCATTTCATCCCTGATGCATTCTCTAAGAGAGTTATAATTATCTGCATTATTCTCACTGCTAGTAGAGGGGTTTTCATTATGATGATACAACCTTTTTAAACCACTTAATTCTCTCTGACTTTATGCGAGCTGTTTATTTAACTCTTGTATTTTTGCTAGTAAATTTAAGTTATGCTTATCTAAAGTGGCTATGTCTTTGGCAAACTCATCAATTTTATTTTCGGCTATATTTAAATTCTCTTTGCATTTGCATGAAGAGTGAATACTATTTTCTAGCCCCTGTATTTGCAATTCCTTTTCTATGAGGTAAAGCAACATTTCGTCAACAATGCATATTACAAGGGGCCAAGATTTTAGTATTAGTTCGTTGCGTTTTTTGAGAATTTTGCATTGATTAATTTTTAATAATTCTTGGAATAATTCACTTTTTTCATTCCACCTTTCATCATCAATAGCAATAATTTTAGCCTTAATTTCAAGCATATCCATATAATCATTTAATTCACCCTCAATATTAAACCTCTCTTTAATGTGGCCTATAATGTCCATCTTAAGAATATTGCCTCCAGTAAGGGGTATTGTCGGGGGGACAAATTTCAACGCTATGTACAGATTCTAAAGATTCACCTCTGGTTATAGACATTATTATATTGGCTTAGTATTTAGTTAAATTACAATGCTAATACAATTTTGGCCAATAAGAGAGAAAAAAATATATTTTTTCAAAAATATTAATATTTATCTTGAAATATGAAAATTAATATTTCAATTTTTAAAAAAATATATATATTTATATATTCAAAAATATTAATATTAATTTTTTAAATAAAAATCAATATTTAAAAAAAAAAATTCTAATATTTTTCTTTTTTCTTCAATAATCATCTCTATTTACTACAAATATATTATATCAATGTGATAAATATTAATAATATCTATAGCAAAGTGCCTCCAAATAATATGTCAGTATATGGCTGGGTTATAACACAATATATTTAATAATTATTCTTTAAAATAAAACCCCAATAAAATGCATATACAAAACAATGAAATTAATGTAAATTCCTAAGTTCTTTTTTTATTAGTTAATATTTAAAGACACGTTGAAATACATTTGTAGGAAACCAGATATTAATCAAAACTATACACGTTTAAACTATATAATATGCTATTCAAAGATCATAAAATTTACCTTTAGAGCTAGTCTTATTCACAATTGAATTGCATTACCTCACCACAATGAAATATTACATTATGGGTCACTAACTTCCAGACAACTATATTTAGGCAATTTATCTCACAAAATATTCTATTTAACTCTAATTAAAACACCAGGAGTTATATATATTCTTAATGTAAATAAGCAGTTTAAATGCCAATTTATCTAGGCTGAGTTGAATTCTTAATTATCTACAATTAAGGCAAATTCAATAATATATTTATGTGGCTGCAACTATAAATTATTTGGCAAAGAAAAGACTAGCTTTAAACTACACAGGACTGTGAATATGAGTCTAAAATATAAAGTACCTTTTTAAATCTGCTGAACTGTAATTTGTTATGATTTAAATATACAAAAAAATAGAACAATCATACATCACCAGTTTGGGCCAATTTGTAGTTCAATTTTTTCAAAATATTTTCAGATCACCTCATATGAAGAAAAGAAGTTATTGCATAGATCCAGAATCTAGTCTCAGCTTTTGATATGTGATTGTGTTCCCAAGTATTGCAGCAAGTCAATCACACGGTATCAGCAGACAACAGACTGTGTTTTTCTCTCCTGCATTCAGCTTTTCTCATCTCTAATCATTGGTGATCTGTATGGGAGGCCCTTCGGAGCTGAACATCTCATTGGTCACCTGGGAGGTGCCTTTCTGATTGGCCCTCTATGTGCTCTAAGAGACAATTCATTTGGCTGTCATACCAGTCTCAATCCCCTAGGGGGCAGCAGACAACCAGAAATACAGTCCCAACATTCATTTTTGCTATATTTCAAATATCTCCCTATATAATGATTATTTAACATACCATAACTTATTGCATTAATAAATTTCTCTTGTCAGCATCTATATTTCATCCAGAATAACAGAAAACTTACAATTTGATATCAAACATCAATATGTTATAGTCATATCACATCAAAGTAATTCCTATATATTCATCTTATTATATTTTTAGAGATGTATTTAAAGTTTCATAAACATTTAGTGCATAACCATATGATATGACTTAGGTCAACCCATGTTGGAATTCTGTATTAGCATCTTTTAGCCCCATCTAAACAACAATATGTTATATTTAAAAAAATAGGATCATTATAATTGTTATTTAATTTATTACAATTTTGAATTTTATCTCCCATATATATATATATTTAATACAGTCTGAGGCATATATTTAATATGTTGTCTGAATATATGTACATATATATATATATATATATATATATATATATATATATAATTTCTATGCAGTATTTAAAATCATACAGGCTGTATTTTAACAGTGGATTTGAGAGTCACAATGCAGACATGTTTCTTTGTTAGCCAGCATGGATGTGGATTCAACACACATGGACACATGGTTGTGCAAGATGTGTACATAGCTCACAGGGGATCATTTAACAGGTAGTTGGTAAAAGCTACAATTCCTTGAAGATGTTTGTATATTCAAACATTCTCCCAGACGGACCGCCTACTCACCTTGGGCAGGAAGCCCATATATGGGCATGTACTTTTGAAGCTCCATCATGCTAATATTACTTTGAAATGATTCACTGATTTTATCTATACAACAGTCTAACCCTTTGTTCTTTCTTTCTGAAATAATTATGTAAGTAATTCCTTTTATGAATGAGAGACGGGGGTTTTGCCCACACAGTGACCTTTTGGAGTTTTACAAATAAAATTAATTATTTGGCGTATACAACCATCTATTTATATTAAATAATAATATGTATATATATATATATTATTTAATAAAGATCACAGATCTTCTGACATAGATGATTTACTATAGATCAGCTGGGCAAACTTTAAAAATTAAACCAAAAAGCCAATTTCCTATAGTGAGGCAAAAAGATGGTTCCACGTAACAGCTTCAAAAGTTTTTTCTGCATCAACTGTAACCACCACTAGATGTGATTTAATGTTTTTTTTTTTTTTTTTATGAGATTGGTGCCAATAGTATTCTAGAATTAATTGTAGCTTCCTTAAATTGGTGGATGAGCTTCAGCTAGGCATGAAACCTGTTTGATCAGGATGTACTTAAGCATTTATTACCTCTTACATTCTTCTAGATATAATAAAGCATTTTCTATTAATTTTTTTTAAGAGTGAGAAAGGTCTCAGGACATTTATGTTCTCTGCATCCTTCCCCTTCTTCAAAACTAAGGTTACAAGTGAAGACATAAAATAATTTAATTTCATGGGGCTGGAGCTTGGCAGCGCTCTATGATGGCCGCACTTAGCTGAGGCTCCATCGGAGATTGGGCTTGAGTGGGTGCTTACCTTGCATGTTCGTGTCCACTGACCCCACAGATAAGCTACATTAGACTTTTGAGGCCACGGAGGTGAGATCGAGCTGAGCGGCTCCTGAATTTGTGGCGTGCAGACACTAGCACAGCCACCAAGGTAGCGGAGCGCCTCGTGGCTGCCGGAGCTGTGACAGAGGTCTTGAATTCTCTGTGAGAGAGGAGCAGCGTTCCTGTAGTAGATGTGGACTGTGGATGAGGACAAGTCTAACCACTGCCTGTCAGGCGCATTAGTGCTTGTGGACATGTGGGACAGAGCATGAGTAAACCCTGAGGCTCATGTCTGGAAGCCATCTTGTGAAAAGGGTCTTCTATATATTTTGCACTGTACTGATCACATCTTGCCACATATAACAAAATTACTTTTCAGGCACTCAGCATTGTCACTATATTCATGATAGCCACAATTCACCCAGCTGATCATTGTTCCTGCACAGAGTAAATACATCAGCCAATATTATATAGCTCTCACAACTTTCTGTCCATGTACATATTAAAAGGACTTTCTACAGCAATGATAAAATCTTTAATATACCAGCTATAATAAAACCGGACGGTATCAGGATTAAGTGGCTTTACATAACAGTCACTTGCAAACCCGCAATATTCTTCTTCAACTTATATGACTAATGTCTCTAAATTATACATCTATATATACGTCTATATAGACGGACATTTCATTTATCTTCTAACTAATAATGGAACAAATATATATAACACTAACTGAAACTGACAGGTGTTTTCCCACTTATTATAAAAGTTCTGATTATCTGCATGTCTGGTTCTACATGTATCTGGAAGCTATAAAGCTTTTACAAATGTGGTATAATAGATGATACAGACTTTTTAGTTTCCTGGTCTCCACTTGTTCTTCCCCTTTTTTATTTAATCTGGCAGTGACTTACTTGTTGTTGTAGAGTAGGAGAACCTTCCTCAGGTATCGAAACATGTTTGTCAAGAAAACCACTAAACCTGAAAAGGTAGGGAGGTCTACATCTATGAATCTGTATTTCAAGACCACTAAACCAGATAAAGTCTCAGAAAATATAAGCCTGGAAAAGGATGATATATATATATGTGTGTACATATATATATATATATATATATATATATATATATATATATATATATACTGTATATATATATATATATATATATATATATATATATATATATATATTATATATATATATATACTGTATATACAAATGAAGGTAGGCCCTCTCCGGATTTACATAGGGGTAATCTCTTTAATCCTTTGGGACGTTTTGAGGTGTAAACAAGATTGTTGGTCTGAAGATGGGGATTACACCCCGAAACATTACAAGGGATTAAAGAGATTACCCCTATGTAAATCTGGAGAGTGCCTTCCTTCATTTATTCTATACAAGTATTTGTAGTGTACCCCGGTGGGAGACGGTTACCGTAAGTGCTAGGCCTGGCTGGATTTATTTTTTAAATATATATATATATATATATATATCAGTATGTGTGTGTGTATATATATATATATGTATGTGTGTGTTTGTATAGATATATATGTCTGTGAGTATATATATATTTATAAATATATTCATTCATCCAAGCCGGTATAGCACTCACAGTGACCAAGATATATTAATGCATCCAGCCCGGGGTGCTTTAAAAAGCAAGTATATGTAGCCAAAAAGTAAAAAGCACTCACCGGGTCTTAAGTTCAATATCAATTTAATGCAAGTGACGTTTCGGGGTTGCCCCCGTCCTCAGACAATATTTACAGACAATACACAAACTCACCCCTTTTAACTAGACCCAGCTCCCAAGTGCAGCACTGTTGGCGGCGTTCCGGAAGTCCAACAGCTGCGTAGTGTGAGTCTACGTCATCAGTTGTCATGACAATCGGACGCCGTTCGACAGCTCTAAGTGAGATTAAAAACAGAGAAACAAAAAAGCGTGCAGGCAGGAATATTGCATACAGTACTTTACAATGCATTATATTAGAGAAATGAGAGAGCACTACAATACCACGATAGGGCAGCAGAGGGATAACCGTATGTTGAAGGCTTAAGTAACAAGCGAACGTACATACCAAAAATATCTAAATGGATAAATAGTTCAAAACATGGGGATCCATCTAGATCCTAACTGTCACCTAGATTTAGAGTTTTGCTGCCAAAGGGGTTTGTTAGCTACGCGTGTTTTTTCCCCCCGCACCTTTTAAATAACGCTGGTATTTAGAGTTGTCTGAATGGCTGTGTTAGGCTCCAAAAAGGGAGCGTAGAGCATAATTTTCCACCACTTCAACTCTCAATACCAGCGTTGCTTACGGTAGCGGCCAGCTTGAAAAACGTGCTTGTGCACGATTCCCCCATAGGAAACAATGGGGCAGTTTGAGCTGAAAAAAAACCTAACACCTGTAAAAAAGCAGCGTTCAGCTCCTAACGCAGCCCCATTGTTTCCTATGGGGAAACAATTTCTAAATCTGCACCTAACACCCTAACATGAACCCCGAGTCTAAACACCCCTAACCTTACACTTATTAACCCCTAATCTGCTACCCCCGCTATCGCTGACCCCTGCATATTATTATTAACCCCTAATCTTCCGCTCCGGACACCGCCGCAACCTACATTATACCTATGTACCCCTAATCTGCTGCCCACAACTCCGCCGACCCCTATAGTATATTTATTAACCCCTAACTGCCCCCCCAACGTCGCTGCTACCTTACCTACACTTATTAACCCCTAATCTGCCGTCTCGGAACTCTAATAAATGTATTAACCCCTAAACCGCCGAACTCCCGCCTCGCAACCCCTATAATAAATTTTATTAACCCCTAATCTGCCCTCCCTAACATCTTTGACAACTAACTTCAAGAATTAACCCCTAATCTGCCGACCGGACCTCGCCGCTACTCTAATAAATGTATTAACCCCTAAAGCTAAGTCTAACCCTAACCCTAATTTAAATCTAACAAAATAAATTAAATCTTATTAAGTAAATTAATCCTATTTAAAGCTAAATACTTACCTGTAAAATAAATCCTAATATAGCTACAATATAACGAATAATTATATTGTAGCTATTTTAGGATTTATATTTATTTTACAGGCAACTTTGTATTTATTTTAACTAGGTACAATAGCTATTAAATAGATATTAACTATTTAATAGCTACCTAGTTAAAATAATCACAAAATTACCTGTAAAATAAATCCTAACCTAAGTTACAATTAAACCTAACACTACACTATCAATAAATTAATTAACTAAACTACCTACAATTACCTACAATTAAATTAACTAAACTAAATTACAAAAAAAACAAACACTAAATTACAAAAAATAAAAAAAGATTACAAGTATTTTAAACTAATTACACCTACTCTAAGCCCCCTAAAAAAATAACAAAGCCCCCCAAGATAAAAAAACTGCCCTACCCTATTCTAAAATAAAAAGTTAACAGCTCTATTACCTTACCAGCCCTTAAAAGGGCTTTTTGCGGGCATGCCCCAAAGAAATCAGTTATTTTGCCTGTAAAAAAAACATACAATACCCCCCCAACATTACAACCCACCACCCACATACCCCTAATCTAACCCACCCAAACCCCCCTTAAAAAAACCTAACACTAAGCCCCTGAAGATCTTCCTACCTTGTCTTTACCCAGCCGGGTACCATCCAATCTGTCCAGAAGAGGGTCCGAAGTCTTCATCCTATCCGGCCAGAAGAGGTCCTCCAGAGGGTCCAAAGACTTCATCCAGATGGCATCTTCTATCTTCTTCCATCCGGAGCGGAGCAGGTCCATTTTGAAGCAGCCAACGCGGAGCCATCCTTCCTCACCGACAGACTAACGACGAATGAAGGTTCCTTTAAATGACGTCATCCAAGATGGCGTACCTCGAATTCCGATTTGCTGATAGGATTTTATCGTAGGAAAAATCTGATTGGCTGATTGAATCAGCCAATCAGATTCAATCAGCCAATAGAATGCAAGCTCAATCTGATTAGCTGATTGGATCAGCCAATCCGATTGAACTTGAATCTGATTGGCTGATTCAATCAGCCAATCAGATTTTTCCTACCTTAATTCCGATTGGCTGATAGAATCCTATCAGCCAATCGGAATTCGAGGGACGCCATCTTGGATGACGTCATTTAAAGGAACCTTCATTTGTCGTTAGTCCGTCGGTGAGGAAGGATGACTCCGCGTCGGCTGCTTCAAGATGGACCCGCTCCGCTCCGGATGGAAGAAGATAGAAGATGCCGCCTGGATGAAGACTTTGGACCCTCTGGAGGACCTCTTCTGGCTGGATAGGATGAAGACTTCAGACCCTCTGGAGGACCTCTTCTTGCCGGATAGGATGAAGACTTTGGACCCTCTTCTGGACGGATCGGTGATACCCGGCTGGGTGAAGACAAGGTAGGAAGATCTTCAGGGGCTTAGTGTTAGTTTTTTTTAAGGGGGGTTTGGGTGGGTTAGATTAGGGGTATGTGGGTGGTGGGTTGTAATGTTGGGGGGGTATTGTATGTTTTTTTTTACAGGCAAAAGAGCTGATTTCTTTGGGGCATGCCACGCAAAAAGCCCTTTTAAGGGCTGGTAAGGTAATAGAGCTGTTAACTTTTTATTTTAGAATAGGGTAGGGCATTTTTTTATTTTGGGGGGCTTTGTTATTTTTTTAGGGGGCTTAGAGTAGGTGTAATTAGTTTAAAATTCTTGTAATCTTTTTTTATTTATTGTAATTTAGTTTAGTTGATTTAATTGTAGGTAATTGTAGGTAGTTTAGTTAATTAATTTATTGATAGTGTAGTGTTAGGTTTAATTGTAACTTAGGTTAGGATTTATTTTACAGGTAATTTTGTGATTATTTTAACTAGGTAGCTATTAAATAGTTAATAACTATTTAATAGCTATTGTACCTAGTTAAAATAAATACAAAGTTGCCTGTAAAATAAATATAAATCCTAAAATAGCTACAATATAATTATTCGTTATATTGTAGCTATATTGGGGTTTATTTTACAGGTAAGTATTTAGCTTTAAATAGGAATACTTTAGTTAATAAGATTTAATTTATTTCGTTAGATTTAAATTATATTTAACTTAGGGGGGTGTTAAGGTTACGGTTAGACTTAGCTTTAGGGGTTAATACATTTATTAGAGTAGTGGCGAGGTCCGGTTGGCAGATTAGGGGTTAATAAGTGTAGGTAAGGTAGCGGCGATGTTGGGGGGGGGTAGATTAGGGGTTAATAAATATTATGTAGGTGTCGGCGATGTTAGGGGCAGCAGATTAGGGGTACATAGGGATAATGTATGTGGAGGCGGTGTGCGGTCGGCAGATTAGGGGTTAAAAATTTTTATTAGAGTGGCGGCGATGTGTGGGGGCCTCAGTTTAGGGGTACATAGGTAGTTTATGGGTGTTAGTGTACTTTAGAGCACAGTAGTTAAGAGCTTTATAAACCGGCGTTAGCCCATAAAGCTCTTAACTCCTGACTTTTTTCTGCGGCTGGAGATTCTAAATACCAGTGTTAGGAAGATCCCATTGAAAAGATAGGATACGCAATTGGCGTAAGGGGATCTGCGGTATGGAAAAGTCCCAGATGGAAAGTGAGCGTTAGACCCTTTCCTGACTGACTCTAAATACCAGCGGGGGGTAAAAAGCAGCGTTAGGAACCCTTAACGCTGGTTTTGACGGCTAACGCAGAACTCTAAATCTAGGTGTATGTGATTATCCAAACAAGGGTCATAAAGCAATAGATATAGTAAAGTATAGATGTACACTAGAAATATATCAAATATTGTATTGATCCCCTACATGCAAATGAGTCTCTAGCAAGAAAGGGTAAGTCCATAGTTGCATCTGATGGGATGAGCAAATATATAAATCGGGAGGGATGTGATTATGAAGTAAAAACCAGTATCTTAAACTAGTGGAAAGTGGAATATAAATAAGATAAAGGGTAAGTAAAGCATTTCCACAGAAAATATGATCTCTATTAGAGCATATGCATGAGCGGCAGCAATACATGCAGAAATTCATATTAAAGTTAAAAACCAAAAGATTTCATAACAAAAAGAGCATACATCAAATCCAGATAGTAAACATTGAAAACAAAAATTAAAAATGAAAAAAATGAAAAAGGAATATAAGAGAGCAATTATTATGTACAGGAAAAACTGCCCACAAGTATCAAATAGAAAATACTGTAGAAATTAAAGGGACAGTCAACACTTTCGTTAACATTATTTGAGATAGAAATATAAGAACCGAAGATCCGCCTGCACTATACCCCTTCTGCCATGCCGCCTTGCTTCTGTAGTAATCACTTTCGCTAACTTGTCTAATACCGGGTAAATATGGCAGCCGGACTCCCCCCACCGTTACGTAGCTGCCTTCTTCTTCAAATGATCAGCAAATCAGAATCCAGTCCTCGGACAGAAATTGCACGCGCTTGCAATTTCTGTCCGAGGACTGGATTCTGATTTGATGATCATTTGAAGAAGAAGGCAGCTACGTAACGGTGGGGGGAGTCCGGCTGCCATATTTACCCGGTATTAGACAAGTTAGCGAAAGTGATTACTACAGAAGCAAGGCGGCATGGCAGAAGGGGTATAGTGCAGTCAGATCTTCGGTTCTTATATTTCTATCTCAAATAATGTTGACGGTAGTGTTGACTGTCCCTTTAAAAAAAGTAGATATATATGCAATAAGTGGATTCATAATAAAAGATCACCTATCCCACATCCTAAAAAATGGATATACAGGAGCAGAAAACAGAGTAAAAAGAGATTGGTCAAAAATATGAAATTACAGAAAAATTGGAATATACCACAAAAATAAGGAATTGCAAAGGGCCGGAGCGGCAAAAAATATATATATATAAGCTTGTCAAGGTATTTGAAATATTATTAAATAATATTATCAAATGGATTGTTTGTAGAACAAGGATTGTTTCCAAGAGATCTCCCACACTCAATATCCTAAATTATGCAATTGTATAACCACAAGGAACTGAAAATTAACACAGGTAAAATTCTAAATACACATCTCCAGGCTGAACCAAAGACAGCATTTTGATACATAGATCAGGATACCTACTCATATATGGACTTCCTGCCAGCAAAGGAGCTGATAATTAGCACAAGTTTGTTGAATGGCTCATACTGTGTGGCTGCTAACACTGAGATATACAAACGGACCCCATGTGGTGAGTAAAAGACAAAGAGTCTGGGAACTGAGTTAGAAGAAAGGGCAGTGAAGACCTTAGGATAACACAGAGAAAGCAAATGGCTCACAATGAAATTTTAAAACAACTATGTTATAGGCAAGTAAAATACATTTCAGCATTATAAGAAAATATATATATTTTTAATGGCTATGTGACGGTCTTTTATATGATAATAAATATAAACACATTATATTAATAGATAATTGCTGCATGGGATATTTATATAGAAAATAAATTCAGAATTAGTATAGATTAAATAACCATTTTAATAATCCCATATTTGAAGTGCATATATATAACATAAATTTTCTATTTTTCAGATGGATCATAGGGGAATGCATGCAGGCAGAACTATTGGAAATGTGAAATACGCTGAAATTGTGTAAATACATATATGACAGATGTTTAAATGCCATTAATTTCCAAATAATTAGCAGCATAATTCTTTTAATATAATGTAATATTAAAAAAAAAAACCCATGATGTTTCATATCAAAACGATCAAGGAATTGATCTGATGCTGCTCCATCTATAATTAATATTGGGAGAGATTAATACAAGAAATTATGACAGTTATTACACATTTTAAAGAAAGATATTTAAATGTATAGCTGTATTTGTTTGTCATGCTGCATTGTTTTGTGCTGTCTGTTTGTAATGCTGCCACCCAGTGTTATGATGTGAGAATTGCAGCCATGAGATGATTGGTTGTTGCAGGGATGCATCTCCTTGGCAACACATTCCCAGATAAACCAATCAGCCGGGACAAGCACGAGGGCCAATCCGAGACAAGGTTTCCATTGAGCGTTCCCAATACTCACCAATGACTGATAATAATCAAAAAAGGGGAGGGGTGAGATCAGATGATTTAACCCCAAGCATAGAGACTGAGAGGAGAGGCTGCTGGCTAAATCCTGAAGGAATAACTACTGTGGTTATTATTAAAGCACACACCTACTCTTGGACTCCATATGCATTATCCCCAATTTTGAGATTCTGAGGTGAAATTCAATCTGTTGAGAAACATTGGAAACCGGATATCGATTGGTTTATTTGGTAAAGTATACAAGGTTTTTGGTAAGATAAGTTATATGCATAGTCACTACAGTTAAATTATAATAAGCAGATTTAAAGAAGTAGCTTGTATTCCAAGATAGTATTTCATAAGCCTATGTGTTATTTTAAATTTGTATCTGGTAGACTAAGTGATTTATCTGTGAAAGTTCTGGTGTTTTAAATCAATATTGTATTAGGATAAATTGCAGTTAAATAGCATAATATATATTATTCTATTGTTTATAAGCACTGTTTAGAATTGTATTGCTTGGATGTTAAAAGTTAAAGATTTTAGTCTCATTGTAATATTTTAAATGCAGCTCTGAATGAAAGGTTGTTTTTTTAAAGATACATTTTTCTGGGCTTTGTAAGAAGGATAGCATATCTTAATAGTTGGTTTTAACGTATATAATATTGTGTCATATTCGGGTATTGCAAATAGATTTAAAAAATGTTCATGGATATTAACTAAATAAAATCAGATATTTATATTAATTGTATAGTTTCTAGTAGATGCATGTTGGTTAAGGGTTTCTATTCTAAGGATAATTATTAGTTGTATTGTGTTATAACCCTGCCATAAGCTGATTATAGATATATTACAAAAGACAGGCATATTCTAAAAAACAGGCATATTACAAAAAACAGGCATATTACAAAAAACAATGCCAATCAAGGTGGACATTCAAACCCTGGGGGGCCATGGTACCCAAGTTGAAAATCCACCTTGATTCACGTTGCAACAGCAATTTCTCTCTATCTCCCCCTCTGGAGAGCGGGGGCACATGATCAATAATAATGTACTTTAGATCAGAAACCGAGTGTTTAGCCATGGCAAAGTGCCTTGCTACAGGCTGATCAGAATCTCCACGGTCAATTGCCATCCTTATGACTGCCATTCTAGTGTGCAGGTCATCTACCGTCTTCCCAACGTAAAACAAACCGCATACACAGTGTAATAAATACACTATGTACTTGGTTGTGCAGGTTACTCAATGTTTGATGGTAAACCTCTTATTTTTATATGGATGCCTAAATTATCTCTCAGTAGTTAGGCCGCCACAAGTAATACAACCTAGGCAACGGAAACATCCCGGTTTTGCCTGAAGCCATGTCTCCTTCATATAACAGCTCCTAGGATCAGTCTTGATAAGTTGGTCCCTTAGAGATCTCGACCTCAGATAGCCAATTCTTGGTGGTGGTGTCCCATAAAATGGGAGTTCCTTGTAAGTGGATATCATAGACCAGTTCTTGCGTATATTATCCACAATCGCTGGTTTATCAATATCAAAAGTGGTTAGGAATGTCATTCTATTATCGTCATCCTTGTCATTCCTTGGAGTTAGTAAATCCTCCTGTTCCATCTTGAGAACATCCAATTTTCTTGTTTCTAGGTTATTTCTGTGATAGCCCCTGTGAATAAATTTAATTTCCATCTCTTGCATCTGTTGTTCCCGAAGAGTAGCATCAGTATTATTTCTTGCTGTTCTCTTGAATTCTGAGGTTGGTAAGGCCCGTTTAAGAGCCGAAGGATGACAGCTATGCGCATGCAGCAAAGTTTTGCGATCTGTCTCCTTACTGTACAGCGTAGTCAGTAAACATCCATCTCTCTTGAAGATTCTCAAGTCCAAGAAATCTAAGCTGCAGATGTTGTACACCAGGTTAAATTTGATGGTTGGATGAGCCTCATTCAAGAGTGAGAATCAAGTTAATAGATCTTCCTCTGTTCCATCCCATAGGAGAAAAAGATCATCTATGTATCTTCTATAGTTTGTAATCCTTGGGTTCATTTCTTTCATTTTTTCTTTTTGTTTTCAGTGTTTACTATCTGGATTTGATGTATGCTCTTTTTGTTATGAAATCTTTTGGTTTTTAACTTTAATATGAATTTCTGCATGTATTGCTGCCACTCATGCATATGCTCTAATAGAGATCATATTTTCTGTGGAAATGCTTTACTTACCCTTTATCTTATTTATATTCCACTTTCCACTAGTTTAAGATACTGGTTTTTACTTCATAATCACATCCCTCCTTATTTATATATTTGCTCATCCTATCAGATGCAACTATGGATTTACCCTTTCTTGCTAGAGACTCATTTGCATGTAGGGGATCAATACAATATTTGATATAATACTAGTGTACATCTATACTTTACTATATCTATTACTTTATGATCCTTGTTTGGATAATCACATAGTTAGGATCTAGATGGATCCCCATGTTTTGAACTATTTATCCAATTAGATATTTTTGGTATGTACGTTCGCTTGTTACTTAAGCCTTCAACATATGGTTATCCCTTTGCTGCCCTATCGTGGTATTGTAGTGCTCTCTCATTTCTCTAATATGATGCATTGTAAATTACTGTATGCAATATTCCTGCCTGCACGCTTTTTTGTTTCTCTGTTTTTAATCTTACTTAGAGCTGTCGAACGGCGTCCGGTTGTCATGACAACTGATGACGTAGACTCGCACTACGCAGCTGTTGGACTTCCGGAACGCCGCCGACAGTGCTGCACTTGGGAGCTGGGTCTAGTTAAAAGGGGTGAGTTTGTGTATTGTCTGTAAATATTGTCTGAGGACGGGGCAACCCCGAAACGTCACTTGCATTAAATTGATATTGAACTTAAGACCCGGTGAGTGCTTTTTACTTTTTGGCTACATATATATATATATATATATATATATATATATATATATATATATCTATATATCTATACAGGGCTCAAAATTTCCACTAGCCATTGTATATCTATATTATTCCTCTAGGGCTATAGGGACCCCATTATTGCTTAGACTGTTAATTCTGAGAGGGTAAACAGGGGCAGAGAGAGATTGGAGAGGAAAAGTGAGAGTAGAGAAAACAATAGATTTAAGAAAGAGTGGAGTTAAAAAAAAGAGTGAAGAGATTTGAGAGAGTGTAAAGAGAGGATATGGAGGCCTATTTATTAAAGGTCTGTCGGACCCGATCCGACAGTGCGGATCAGGTCCGACAGACCTCGCTGAATGAGTAGAGCAATACGCTCTCCAACTTCAGCATTGCACCAGCAACTCGTGTGAGCTGCTGGTGCAACACCACCCCCTGCAGACTCGCGGCCAATCGGCCACCAGCAGGGGGTGTCAATCAACCCGATCGCACTCGATCGGGTTGATTTCTGGCGATCTCTGTCCGCCTGCTCAGAGCAGGCAGACAGGGTTATGGAGCAGCCGTCTTTAGACCGCTGCTTCATAACTGCTGTTTCTGGTGAGTATGCAGGCTCGCCAGAAACATGGGCCCTCAAGCTCCATTCGGAGTTTGATAAATGGGCCTCATTACCTGAGAGAGAATGGAGGAGGTTAAAAGAGAGATTGGAGAGAGATAGATGAGAGATGATAATTATAACACTAGTTTTCTAGGTCTGCTTTGACCTCACATTAATGTCAACACTCTATGCTTTCTCTCAGTTGAACACATTTTTTCTGTCCAACTGTTGTCTGCCCCAGAGCCCAGGTTGATGTCGCTTACTGCTATGCACTTATTTTTTTATTTTATTACTGTATGTAGCATTATTTAATTTATGCTGTAAAACAAACAATATTAAAAAAAATACTTCACAATAAGGTGTTTCACATTGGCTAAACATTTGCAAAGAGGGAGGTGGGTTAGTGGGTGTGGTATGGGTGGGATCAATTAAAAGTGGCGAGTAATATTTTGGGCTGGCTAGTAGCTTAGGGCTTGAATTTAATTTAGATCCCTGTTTATATATATATATATACTAGTCCTAAAGCCTGTGTACACGGGCCAATTTTTGCACTGCAGTACAGCGGTCCCACCCCTTGCTCTCTCTCTATTCCCCCTCTCTTTTGCTCTCTCTTTCTCCCCTCTCTTTTGCTCTCTCTCTCCCCCCTCTCTTTTGCTCTCTCTCTCCCCCCTCTCTTTTGCTCTCTCTCCCCCCTCTCTTTTGTTCTCTCTTCCCCTCTCTTTTGCTCTCGATCTCCCCCCTCTCTTTTGCTCTCTCTCTCTCACTCTCTTTGCGCTCTCTCTCTTCCTCTCTTTTGCGCTCTCCCCCCCTCTCTTTTGCGCTCTCCCCCCCTCTCTTTTGTGCTCTCTCCCCCTCTCTTTTGCGCTCTCCCCCCTCTCTTTTGCGCTCTCTCCCCCCTCTCTTTTGCGCTCTCTCCCCCTCTCTTTTGTGCTTCCCCCCTCTCTTTTGTGCTTCCCCCCCTCTCTTTTGTGCTTTCTCCCCCCTCTCTTTTGCGCGCTCTCCCCCCTCTCTTTTGCACTCTCTCCCCCCTCTCTTTTGCTGTTTCTCTCCCCCCTCTCTTTTGCTGTCTCTCTCCCCCCTTTCTTTTGCTGTCTCTCTACCCCTCTCTTTTGTGCTCTCTCCACCTCTCTTTTGCTGTCTCTCCCCCCTCTCTTTTGCTGTCTCTCCCCCCTCTCTTTTGCTGTCTCTCTCCCCCCTCTCTTTTGCTGTCTCTCTCCCCCCTCTCTTTTGCTGTCTCTCTCCCCCTCTCTCCTCTCTTTTGCTGTCTCTCTCCCCCCTCTCTTTTGCTGTCTCTCTCCCCCGTCTCTTTTGCTGTCTCTCTCCCCCGTCTCTTTTGCTGTCTCTCTCCCCCCTCTCTTTTGCTGTCTCTCTCCCTCCTTTCTTTTGATGTCTCTCTCCCTCCTCTCTTTTGCTGTCTCTCTCCCCCCTCTCTTTTGCTGTCTCTCTCCCCCCTCTCTTTTGTTGTCTCTCTCCCCCTCTCTCATTTGCTGTCTCTCTCCCCCCTCTCTTTTGTTGTTTCTCTCCCCCACTCTCATTTGCTGTCTCTCTCTCCCTCTCTTTATCCCCCTTCTTCTGCTCTCTCTATCCCCCTTCTTTAGAGCTCTCTGTCTCTTAGCAGCCGGCCCCGATATCTGGCATCGCCCGTGTCACGTCTGCCCACGCCCACGTCACACCCATCCAGCCACGCCCACGTTGCATCCATCCGGCCACGTTCACTCTGCACCCATCCGGCCACGCCCACTCCGCACCCACCGGCCACGCCCACTCCACCACACGACTCCAGGCTACATTAAAGACACGTTTTTTTTCAAAAGACCAGTGAGTGCAAGCCATGGTTTATCAATATTTGTTCTCTGTTTGCACCCTGGCAAGTTGACCTAAAGTGAGAGTGCTCTCCATTTGCTCATATATATATATAAAAGAATACAAAAGGTCCAGTACTCGCTATAATCCATAAAGTTGGGGTGTATCCCACGTTATACACAAGTAAAGAATCCAAAGAGAGCACTCGCCATAAGTTAAAGAAAATATTTAATCCATAGTGTGGTAAACGTTTTCGGGGAGTGACCCCGTCATTAGACAGATAATAAGAAAACAAGTGTACTAACCAAACAATATAATTTAAGTGCTAGTGTCGGTCGGCCGCCAGTCCCCATGGGAGAACGCTCCTCCAAAACCGGAAGTGATGTCATTGCGCCGGGTTCCGGCGGCATACCAGGTCTTCAATTGGACAGTGGCAGTGTAAACAAAGTGGTTGTCATGGTATCATATGATACTAAATTGCGAGGCATTGAGACATATTATAAAAACCTATAAGCAATGCCCGAATAACAAAAGAGTGTGATGTCTATTAAGGGTGTACAGTGTGACATTGAGAGAGAAGGGAGGGGAAGAAAGAAAATAAGGAGGGGAGGGGAAAGAGGAGAGAAGAAAACCAGAAGTACAAGATAAGTGTATTAGTCTTGACTCAGAGCTATATAGGAAACTATGGGTCCTAAACCTGAATGTCATTCAGATATGGGGATAAAGTTATGGTAGGAGATGGCTTATTAGGGACTTGATGAGACTATCTGTTATACCATCCACTAATCACTAATGTTTCTGTGGAGGGGATCTGTTGTTAATGGCGCCTAATACACTTATCTTGTACTTCTGATTTTCTTCTCTCCTCTTTCCCCTCCACTCCTTATTTTCTTTCTTCCCCTCCCTTCTCTCTCTTTTTTCTCTCTCTGCCATAGAGCCAGACCCTTAATATGCATCTTACACACTTAATATGCATCTTACACACTTAATATGCATCTTACACACTTATATGCATCTTACACACTTATATGCATCATGCACACTTAATATGCATCTTACACACTTAATATGCATCTTACACACTTATATGCATCTTACACACTTAATATGCATCATGCACACTTAATATGCATCTTACACACTTAATATGCATCTTACACACTTATATGCATCTTACACACTTAATATGCATCTTACACACTTATATGCATCTTACACACTTATATGCATCTTACACACTTAATATGCATCATGCACACTTAATATGCATCTTACACACTTAATATGCATCTTACACACTTATATGCATCTTACACACTTATATGCATCTTACACACTTAATATGCATCTTACACACTTATATGCATCTTACACACTTAATATGCATCATGCACACTTAATATGCATCTTACACACTTAATATGCATCTTACACACTTAATATGCATCTTACACACTTAATATGCATCATGCACACTTAATATGCATCTTACACACTTAATATGCATCTTACACACTTAATATGCATCATGCACACTTAATATGCATCTTACACACTTAATATGCATCTTACACACTTAATATGCATCTTACACACTTAATATGCATCTTACACACTTATATGCATCTTACACACTTAATATGCATCATGCACACTTAATATGCATCTTACACACTTAATATGCATCTTACACACTTAATATGCATCTTACACACTTATATGCATCTTACACACTTATATGCATCTTACACACTTAT
Organism: Bombina bombina; assembly: GCF_027579735.1. NCBI lineage: Eukaryota > Metazoa > Chordata > Amphibia > Anura > Bombinatoridae > Bombina > Bombina bombina. Next base: position 19,675,036 of record NC_069505.1, read on the forward strand.
ATGCATCTTACACACTTAATATGCATCTTACACACTTATATGCATCTTACACACTTAATATGCATCTTACACACTTATATGCATCTTACACACTTATATGCATCTTACACACTTATATGCATCTTACACACTTAATATGCATCTTACACACTTAATATGCATCTTACACACTTAATATGCATCTTACACACTTATATGCATCGTACACACTTAATATGCATCGTACACACTTAATATGCATCGTACACACTTAATATGCATCGTACACACTTATATGCATCTTACACACTTAATATGCATCGTACACACTTAATATGCATCGTACACACTTAATATGCATCGTACACACTTAATACGCATCTTACACACTTAGCAAAGGAAATATTGCACATCTAGTCTTTGGCACTTCATCTGGTTAATAAGTAGATTGGAGGTCTCGTAGCCAGTGAAATACCCGTTTGGGATAGTAACCATTGTTCCTTACAATTTACTTTTCTTGTGCAATATACTTATTACTAGCCTACTTTATGGCTAAGTAAGGCATTCCACATATGACTTATAACACCCCCCTTTTCCCTTCTACTTTGCATTTATATATTATCTTTTTATTATTCTTCCCATCTTTTTGGCTACTTCCGTAAAATTGCTTTTAACTTTAGGTTGTTTAATTTTAGGTTGCTATAAGAGTAACTTACACAATGTCACACTGTAATATACACCCTTAAAGGGACAGTCTAGTCAAAATTAAACTTTCATGATTCAGATAGGGCATGCAATTTTAAACAACTTTCCAATTTACTTCTATTATCTCATTTGCTCAATTCTTTAGATATCCTTTGTTGAAGAAATAGCAATGCACATGTGTGAGCCAATCACACAAGGCCTCTAGGTGCAGCAACCAATCAGCAGCTACTGAGCATATCTAGATATGCTTTTCAGCAAGTGATATCAAGAGAATGAAGCAAATTAGGGAATAGAAGTAAATTAGAAAGTTGTTTAAAATGACATGCTCTTTCTAAATCATGAAAGAAAAAAATTGGTTTTCATGTCCCTTTAATAGACATCACACTCTTTTGTTATTCGGCATTGCTTATAGGTTTGTATAATATGGGACCTATTTATCAAATGTCTTGCGGACCTGATCCGACAGTGCGGATCAGGTCCGCAAGACATCGCTGAATGCGGAGAGCAATACGCTCTCCGTATTCAGCATTGCACCAGCAGCTCACAAGAGCTGCTGGTGCAACGCCGCCCCCTGCAGACTCGTGGCCAATGGGCCGCCAGCAGGGGGTGTCAATCAACCCGATCGTACTCGATTGGGTTGAATTCCGGCGATTCCTGACCGCTGCTCCATAACTTGTGTTTCTGGCGAGTCTGAAGACTCGCCAGAAACACAGGCCGTCAAGCTCCGTTCGGAGCTTGATAGATAGGCCCCTATGTCTCAATGCCTCGCAATTTAGTATCATATGATACCATGACAACCACATTTACACTGCCACTGTCCAATTGAAGACCTGGTATGCCGCCGGAACCCGGCACAATGACGTCACTTCCGGTTTCGGAGGAGCGCTCTCCCACGGGGACTGGTGGCCGACCGACACTAGAACTTAAATTTTATTGTTTGGTGAGTACACTTGTTTTCTTATTATCTGTCTGATGACGGGGTCACTCCCCGAAAACGTTTACCACACTATGGATTAAATATTTTCTTTAACTTATGGCGAGTGCTCTCTTTGGATTCGTTACGATTCTTTACTTGTGTATATATATATATATGAATGTTCCTGTATTTAAAAATAAACACTTTTTGTTTTTACTTGTGGGATGTAACTGTAAACCAATAGACTTGTGGAAGTTTTCCTGATTATGCCATGTGACAGTTGTGCACAAACAATATAGATATCATTTCAGTATGTTTAGTAAGCAGATTTAACAAGCTTTTTCAACACAAAAAAAAAATCTAATTAATTTAAGATTACTGTTAATTTAATATTGACTTGACCAGTTGCATGTGGTTATGGAGAAATTCGCTTAGATTTTAAAAATATATATTTGTCGTCTTTCGTAAAAACATGTTATTAAAGTTTGTGTCGCTAAAAACATTCTCATAGCTTTACACTGCTGTTGGATGGTTAGATGTTTTGCATTCCTGAAAAGTAGTATTTCTGTCAATGGAAGCAGAGCTTTTTAGCCTTCTTAAGCAGTGGTCAGGCTGATTCTTTGCGGTTATGAAGAAGAGAGTGTTGATCATGCTGTTGCTGATGGCAATGCACTCTACTATGTAGTAAAGCGCTATGGCATGCTTCTCCCTTAGCAGTACACTCGGGAAGAAATCCCTCACAATGGTATAGCTGTAAAACGGGGTCCAGCAGACAATATACGAAAAGAGCACAGCTACCAACACTAACACGGTTTTCCTCCTGGCCTTCAAGCGGCCTCTCAGCTGTTCTGTCTGGACACCTGGCAAGTTCTTGAACCAAAGTTCATGACAGATTTGAACATAGCACAGACTCATAAATACTATCGGTAACACAAACTGTGCGATCAGCAGGAAGAGCGCGTACGATTTGTAGAAGATGGCTTTATCAGCAGTCCAGATCTGGCCACAGAACACCTTCCTTGCGGGTTGCAGAGGAGTATCAAATACAGTTTCAGTAGCAAAGTAAGCAACGGGAACAGCAATAAAAGTAGATGAAAGCCAGATCAATAGTAGTATTCCGTAAGCCGCCTGTGGGTTCATGCGCGGTTTCAGGGGGTGTATGATTACAAGGTATCTTTTTCAACAGGAAAAAAAAGAAAGTGAGTTTCAGTTAGTATTTACATTTATTTTGTAAGGAAATTGATAAACAGCAAAATAGTAATTAAAACACTTAACCCCTTCGCTACCAGGAATTTCAGAGAAGAACTTCCTCAAAATGTAGCATTTTTGCGATCACTCCATTTAAACTGAAAAGAGCCTTTTTTTATTTATCTGTCAAAACTATATATATACATATGGTATTGATCTAGGTCCATTTTGGTATATTTAATGCAATCATTTCACCACAAATAAATGCAATAAAATAAAAAAAAATTGTTAACTTTTTCATAAACTTTGGGTTTCTCACTGAAATTATTTATAATTATTTACAAACAGTTTGTGCAATCATGGTACAAATGGTTGTAAAAGCTTCTCTGGGACCCCCTTTATTCAGAAATAGCAGACATATATAGCTTTGCCAATATTTTTTGTTAATTAGAAGGCCCCTATTTGCAGCTGCGCACCACACCTATTATTCCCAACAGTGAAGGGGTTAATCATGTAGCATATAAGGTTATTTTAGCTGTAGTGTAGAGATTACCCTCCCACCTGAAACCTCCCACCCCCTGATCCTTCCTAAACAGGTCACTTCCATCCCTCACCCACCACTGGTCACCGCCATCTTAGGTACTGACAGACAGTCTACCAGTATGCAGTTTAGTTTTTATTATTATTATTATTTATATATATATATTTCTCTGCAGTGTAGTCATCCTCCTCAACCCCCCATCTCCCTGATCCCCCACCTCAAATGGTTCTCTAACCCTTACACCTCCTACTAATGGCGGCCATCTTTAGTACTGGCAGCTGTCTGCCAGTACCTTGTACATATATATATATGTGTGTTTTTTTGTTTTGTTTTTTCTCTAGTTTAGTGGTCCTCACACCTCTCCCCTCCAGCGATGGCTACTTAGGGCCCCCCACTTTCCCATTAAAACTTTTTTTCTGTAGTGTAGCTTCCCATCTTTTCCTCTCCCTCAAAGCATTTTTCTGTAGTGTAGGGCACCCCCCTCCCCCCCTCTGCCTCTGTGCCACCCACCCGCTTCCCGCCTTTCCTCTCACACCTCCCGCTGGCACAAAAAGCTGATTGTTACAGACGGTGACACTCACACAGTGTCTTCATATGGAACCAGACCACCGATCGTGCTGTACTGATCATATATACGTTATGCAGAACGATGAGCTTCATACCGCATGACGTATATATATATATATATATATATATATATATATATATATCCTATTGGGTAAAGGGGTTAATATTGGTTAATAATTTAAAAACTACTACTTGCAAAGTTAAAAAATGTGATGGTAAAGATTATTTACTGTTATCAAATTTACTTTGATCTTAAGGTATTCTTTGTTGAAGAGCATACCTAGGTAACTTGCATGGTCTGGTGCACAAGATGGCAGCAGAGTTTGCACATTATTAAAAGCAGTCTTGCAAAACTGCTACCTTATAGTGCTCCAGATATGTGCATGCTCCCAAGCCTACCTACCTGCTTTTCAACAAAGGAAACAATAATTTTTTCTAAATAGTATGTTCTATCATAGGGGTTGTTTTTTGAAGCAGGCAATGCTGCTTATTCCCTGCCAGAAATGTAAGTTAAGACGCATTAAAGAATTAAAATATTTTCATTCTTTATTTTTGTGCTCCACCAAGGAAACTATTTAAGACCCAGGCATGTTATGGTCTAGAGTTAAACATGCACCAGGTAGCATTTTTTCTTCTCTGTTTTACCCAGGGTGGTATTTAGGCTACATGCTGCCCTATGCCCAAACTACAGTGCTGTGTCTCCCTATTTTGATATCCAATTGTTTTTGACCCGGTTCTTGGTCTCTCTGACTGGTTGAATGCTACCTCAAATTTTCCCAATAGGAATTGTGTGCTAAAATGAGGAAGTATATTTTATGGAAAATGTAGCTGTCTGTGAGCACTGTTTCCTATAAAAACAAAATTTATGCTTACCTGATACATTTATTTCTCTTGTGGTGTATCCAGTCCACGGATTCATCCATTACTTGTGGGACACTCTCCCTCCCAACAGGAAGCCGCAAGAGGACACCCACAGCAGATCTGTCTACACAGCTCCTCCCCAACTGCCACCCCCAGTCATTCGACCGAAGACAAGCAAGAAAAAGGAAAAACTATAGGGTGCAGTGATGACTGTAGTTTAAAAATAAAAAACACCTGCCTTAAAATGACAGGGCGGGCCGTGGACTGGATACACCACAAGAGAAATAAAATTTCTCTTGTAAGGTGTATCCAGTCCACGGATCATCCATTACTTGTGGGATATTCTCCTTCCCAACAGGAAGTTGCAAGAGGACACCCACAGCAGAGCTGCTATATAGCTCCTCCCCTAACTGCCATATCCAGCCATTCTCTTGCAACTCTCAACAAAGATGGAGGTAGTAAGAGGAAAGTGGTAAAATATAGTTAGTTTTTTCTTCAATCAAAAGTTTGTTATTTTCAAATAGTACCGGAGTTGTACTATTTTATCTCAGGCAGTATTTAGAAGAAGAATCTGCCTGCGTTTTTCTATGATCTTAGCAGCTTGTAACTAAGATCCAATGCTGTTCTCACATATGTTTGAGGAGTGAGGTAACTTCAGAGGGAGAATGACGTGCAGGTTATCCTGCTATTGAGGTATGTGCAGTTTTAAGTTTTTCTAGGGACTAGAAAATGCTGCTGGTACCTGATTAATGTAAGTTAAGCCTAAAAACAGTGATTTAATAGCGACTTGTATCAGGCTTACTACCAGAGATAGATACTCTGATAATATGACAATATAAAACGTTTGCTGGCATGTTTAATCGTTTTTATATATGCTTTGGTGATAAAACTTATTGGGGCCTAGTTTTTTCCACATGGCTGGCTTGATTTTTGCCTAGAAACAGTTTCCTGAGGCTTTCCACTGTTGTAGTATGAGTGGGAGGGGCCTATTTTAGCGCTTTTTTGCGCAGTTAAAATTACAGACAGAGACTTTCAGCTCCCCTCAGCAGTCCCCTGCATGCTATAGGACATCTCTGAAGGGCTCTAAAGGCTTCAAAAGTCATTTATTGAGGTAGGTAGGGCCACAGCTGAGCTGTGGCAGTTGTGACTGTTTAAAAAACGTTTATTTAATTTTTTTGATCCGTTTTTTGCATTAAGGGGTTAATCATCCATTTGCAAGTGGGTGCAATGCTCTGCTAACCTATTACATACACTGTACAAATTTTGTTTGATTTACTGCATTTTTTCACTGTTTTTCAAATTTTGACAAAATTTGTTTCTCTTAAAGGCACAGTACCGTTTTTTATATTTGCTTGTTAACTTGATTTAAAGTGTTTTCCAAGCTTGCTAGTCTCATTGCTAGTCTGTACAAACATGTCTGACATACAGGAAACTCCTTGTTCATTATGTTTAAAAGCCACGGTGGAACCCCATATGAGAATGTGTACTAAATGTATTGATTTCACTTTAAACAATAAAGATCAGCTTTTGTCTTTAAAAAATGTATCACCAGAGGATTCTGACGAGGGGGAAGTTATGCCGACTAACTCTCCCCACGTGTCAGACCCTTTGACTCCCTCTCAAGGGACTCACGCTCAAATGGCGCCAAGTACATCAAGGACGCCCATAGCGATTACTTTACAAGACATGGCGGCAGTCATGGATAATACACTGTCAGCGGTATTAACCAGACTGCCTGAATTTAGAGGAAAGCGTGATAGCTCTGGTGTTAGGCGTAATACAGAGCATACAGACGCTTTAAGAGCCATGTCTGATACTGCCTCACAATATGCAGAAGCTGAGGAAGGAGAGCTTCAGTCTGTGGGTGATATCTCTGACTCAGGGAAACCTGATTCTGATATTTCTACTTTTAAATTTAAGCTTGAGAACCTCCGTGTTTTGCTTAGGGAGGTTTTAGCTGCTCTGAATGACTGTGACACAATTGCAGTGCCAGAGAAATTGTGTAGACTGGATAAATACTTTGCAGTGCCGGTGTGTACTGAGGTTTTTCCAATACCTAAAAGGTTTACAGAAATTATTAATAAAGAGTGGGATAGACCCGGTGTGTCGTTTTCCCCCCCTCCTATTTTTAGAAAAATGTTTCCCATAGACGCCACCACACGGGACTTATGTCAGATGGTCCCTAAGGTGGATGGAGCAGTTTCTACTTTAGCAAAGCGTACTACTATCCCTGTCAAGGACAGTTGTGCTTTTTCAGATCCTATGGATAAAAAATTTGAGGGTTACCTTAAGAAAATGTTTATTCAACAAGGTTTTATCCTGCAGCCCCTTGCATGCATTGCTCCTGTCACTGCTGCTGCGGCGTTCTGGTTTGAGTCTCTGGAAGAGGCTTTACAGACAACGACTCCATTGGAGGACATACTTAACAAGCTTAGAGCACTTAAGCTAGCTAATTCTTTTGTTTCTGATGCCATTGTTCATTTGACTAAACTAACGGCTAAGAATTCTGGATTTGCCATCCAGGCGCGTAGGGCGCTATGGCTTAAATCTTGGTCAGCTGACGTGACTTCAAAGTCTAAACTACTTAACATTCCCTTCAAGGGGCAGACCCTATTCGGGCCTTGTTTGAAGGAAATTATTGCTGACATTACTGGAGGTAAAGGTCATGCCCTTCCTCAGGACAGGTCCAAATCAAGGGCCAAGCAGTCTAATTTTCGTGCCTTTCGAAACTTCAAGGCAAGTGCAGCATCAACTTCCTCTGCTACAAAACAAGAGGGAACTTTTGCTCAGTCCAAGACGGCCTGGAAACCTAACCAGTCCTGGAACAAAGGCAAGCAGGCCAAAAAGCCTGCTGCTGCCTCTAAGACAGCATGAAGGAATGGCCCCCTATCTGGTAACGGATCTAGTAGGGGGCAGACTTTCTCTCTTCGCCCAGGCGTGGGCAAGAGATGTTCAGGATCCCTGGGCGTTGGAGAATATATCTCAGGGGTATCTTCTGGACTTCAAGGCTTCTCCTCCACAAGGGAGATTTCACCTTTCACGATTATCTGTCAACCAGATAAAGAAAGAGGCATTCTTACACTGTGTGCAAGACCTCCTAGTTATGGGAGTGATCCATTCAGTTCCAAAGGAGGAACAGGGACAGGGATTTTACTCAAATCTGTTTGTGGTTCCCAAAAAAGAGGGAACCTTCAGACCAATCTTGGATCTAAAGATCTTAAACAAATTCCTCAGAGTTCCATCATTCAAAATGGAAACTATTCGGACCATCCTACCTATGATCCAGGAATGTCAATATATGACTACGGTGGACCTAAAGGATGCTTACCTTCACATTCCGATACACAAAGTTCATCATCAGTTCCTAAGGTTTGCCTTTCTGGACAGGCATTACCAGTTTGTGGCTCTTCCCTTCGGGTTAGCTACAGCCCCAAGAATTTTTACAAAGGTTCTGGGGTCGCTTCTGGCGGTCCTAAGGCCGCAGGGCATAGCAGTGGCCCCTTATCTAGACGACATCCTGATACAGGCGTCAAATTTCCAAATTGCCAAGTCCCATACGGACATAGTTCTGGCATTTCTGAGGTCACACGGGTGGAAAGTGAACGAGGAAAAGAGTTCTCTGTCCCCACTCACAAGAGTCTCCTTCCTAGGGACTCTGATAGATTCTGTAGAAATGAAAATTTACCTGACGGAGTCCAGGTTATCAAAATTTCTAAATTCTTGCCGTGTTCTCCATTCTATTCCGCGCCCTTCGGTGGCTCAGTGCATGGAGGTAATCGGCTTAATGGTAGCGGCAATGGACATAGTTCTCAGACCGCTGCAACTATGCTTGCTCAGTCAGTGGAATGGGGATTACACAGATTTGTCCCCTCTACTAAATCTGGATCAAGAGACCAGAGATTCTCTTCTCTGGTGGCTATCTCGGGTCCATCTGTCCAAAGGTATGACCTTTTCGCAGGCCAGATTGGACAATTGTAACGACAGATGCCAGCCTTCTAGGTTGGGGTGCAGTCTGGAACTCCCTGAAGGCTCAGGGATCGTGGACTCAGGAGGAGAAACTCCTCCCAATAAATATTCTGGAATTGAGGGCAATATTCAATGCTCTTCAGGCTTGGCCTCAGTTAACAACCCTGAGGTTCATCAGATTTCAGTCAGACAACATCACGACTGTGGCTTACATCAACCATCAAGGGGGAACAAGGAGTTCCTTAGCGATGTTAGAAGTCTCCAAAATAATTCGCTGGGCAGAGAAACACTCTTGCTACCTATCAGCGATCCATATCCCAGGTGTAGAGAACTGGGAGGCGGATTTTCTAAGTCGTCAGACTTTTCATCCGGGGGAGTGGGAACTCCATCCGGAGGTGTTTGCTCAATTGATTCATCGTTGGGGCAAACCAGAACTGGATCTCATGGCGTCTTGCCAGAACGCCAAGCTTCCTTATTACGGATCCAGGTCCAGGGACCCGGAAGCGGCGGTGATAGATGCTCTAGCAGCGCCTTGGTCTTTCAACCTGTCTTACGTAAATTTATAATAAATTTATCAGGTAAGCATAAATTGTGTTTTATCAGGTAAGCATAAATTTTGTTTTCTCTTGTAAGGTGTATCCAGTCCACCGATTCATCCATTACTTGTGGGATACCAATACCAAAGCTATAGGACATGAATGAAGGGAGGGACAAGGCAGGCGCTTAAACGGAAGGCACCACTGCCTGTAAGACCTTTCTCCCAAAAATAGCCTCCGAAGAAGCAAAAGTATCAAATTTGTAGAATTTAGAAAAAGTATGAAGCGAAGACGCCGCCTTACAAACCTGTTCAACAGAAGCCTCATTCTTAAAAGCCCATGTGGAAGCTAGCGCTCTAGTAGAATGAGCTGTAATTCTTTCAGGAGGCTGCTGGCCAGCAGTCTCATAAGCTAAGCGGATTATACTTAGCCAAAAAGAAAGAGAAGTTGCCGAAGCCTTTTGGCCTCTCCTCTGTCCAGAGTAGACCACAAACAAAGCAGATGTTTGACGAAAATCCTTAGTAGCTTGTAAATAAATTTTTAAAGCACGAACCACATCAAGATTGTGTAATAGACTTTCCTTCTTTGAAGAAGCATTAGGACATAGTGAAGGAACAACAATTTCCTGATTGATATTTTTATTAGATACCACCTTAGAAAGAAAACCAGGTTTGGTACGTAACACTATCTTATCTGCATGGAAAATGAGATAAGGGGAATCACATTGTAAAGCAGATAACTCTGAAACTCTTCAAGCCGAGGAGATAACTACTAAAAACAGAACTTTCCAGGATAAAAGTTTAATATCTATGGAATGCAAAGGTTCAAACGGAACCCCTTGCAGAACCTTAAGAACTAAATTTAAACTCCATGGCGTAGCAACAGGTTTAAACACAGGCTTGATTCTAACTAAAGCCTGACAAAACGCTTGCACATCTGGAGTATCAGCCAGACGCTTGGGCAAAAGAATAGACAGAGCAGAAATCTGTCCCTTTAAGGAACTAGCTGACAATCCCTTCTCCAATCCTTCTTGGAGAAAAGATAATATCCTAGGAATCCTGACCTTACTCCATGAGTAACCTTTGGATTCACACCAATGAAGATATCTACACCATATCTTATGATAGATTTTCCTGGTGACCGGCTTACGAGCCTGAATTAAGGTATCAATGACCGACTCAGAGAATCCATGCTTTGATAAAATCAAGCGTTCAATCTCCAAGCAGTCAGACGCAGAGAAATTAGATTTGGATGGTTGAAAGGACCCTGAAGTAGAAGGTCCTGCCTCAGTGGCAGAGTCCATTGTGGAAGGGATGACATGTCCACCAGATCTGCATACCAAGTCCTGCATGGCCACGCAGGTGCTATCAAAATCACCGAAGCTCTCTCCTGCTTGATCTTGGCAATCAGACGAGGGAGCAGAGGAAACGGTGGAAACACATAAGCCAGGTTGATGGACCAAGGCGCTGCTAGAGCATCTATCAGCGCTGCCTTGGGATCCCTGGACCTGGATCCGTAATAAGGATGCTTGGCGTTCTGACGAGACGCGATGAGATCCAGTTCTGGTTTGCCCCAAAGTTGAATCAACTGTGCTGATAGATGGCAAGAGTGAACCTCTGCCCATAGAATTATTTTTGAAACTTCCAACATTGCTAGGGAACTCCTTGTTCCCCCTTGATGGTTGATGTAGGCTACAGTCGTGATATTGTCCGACTGAAATCTGATGAACTTGACCGCAGCAAGCTGAGGCCAAGCCTGAAGAGCATTGAATATCGCTCTTAATTCCAGAATGTTTATCGGAAGGAGTACCTCCTCCTGAGTCCATGAGCCCTGAGCCTTCAGGGAGTTCCAGACTGCACCCCAGCCCAGAAGGCTGGCATCTGTCGTTACTATTGTCCAATCTGGCCTGCGGAAGGTCATACCCTTGGACAGATGGACCCGAGATAGCCACCAGAGAAGAGAATCCCTGGTCTCTTGATCCAGATTTAATAGAGGGGACAAATCTGTGTAATCCCCATTCCACTGACTGAGCATGCAAAGTTGCAGCGGTCTGAGATGTAGGCGGGCAAACGGCACTATGTCCATTGCCGCTACCATTAAGCCGATTACTTCCATACACTGAGCCACTGAAGGGCGAGAAGTAGATTAAAGAACACGGCAGGAATTTAGAAGTTTTGACAACCTGGCCTCTGTCAGGTAAATCTTCATTTCTACAGAATCTATCAGAGTTCCCAGGAAGGAAACTCTTGTGAGAGGGGATAGAGAACTCTTTTCTTCATTCACTTTCCACCCATGAGACCTCAGGAATGCCAGAACAATGTCCGTATGGGACCTGGCGATTTGAAAATTCGACGCCTGTATCAGAATGTCGTCTAGGTAAGGGGCTACTGCTATACCCCGCGGCCTTAGAACTGCTAGGAGTGACCCTAGAACCTTTGTAAAGATTCTTGGTGCCGTAGCTAACCCAAAGGGAAGAGCCACAAACTGGTAATGCCTGTCTAGGAAGGCGAACCTGAGAAACCGATGATGATCTCTGTGTATCGGAATGTGAAGATAAGCATCCTTTAAGTCCACGGTAGTCATATATTGACCCTCCTGGATCATAGATTCATAGGTAGGATGGTTCAAATAGTCTCCATCTTGAAGGATGGGACCCTGAGAAATTTGTTTAGGATCTTGAGATCTAAGATTGGTCTGAAGGTTCCCTCTTTCTTGGGAACTACAAACAGATTTGAATAGAAGCCTTTCCCCTGTTCCTCCTTTGGAACTGGGTGGATCACTCCCATAACTAGGAGGTCTTGAACACAATGTAAGAATGCCTCTTTCTTTATCTGGTTTGCAGATAATTGTGAGAGATGAAATCTCCCTTTTGGGGAAGAAGTTTTGAAGTCCAGAAGATATCCCTGGGACACAATTTCTAACGCCCAGGGATCCTGAACATCTCTTGCCCAAGCCTGGGCGAAGAGAGAAAGTCTGCCCCCTACTAGATCCATTTCCGGATCGGGGGCTGATCCTTCATGCTGTCTTAGAGGCAGCAGCAGGTTTTTTTGGTCTGCTTTCCTTTGTTCCAGGTCTGGTTAGGTCTCCAGACCGGCTTGGACTGGGCAAAATTTTCCTCTTGTTTTGCATTAGAGGAAGTTGAAGCTGTGCCACTCTTGAAGTTTCGAAAGGAACGAAAATTAGTCTGTTTGGTCCTTAATTTGTTGGACCTATCCTGAGGAAGGACGTGACCTTTTCCTCCAGTAATATCAGAAATGATCTCCTTCAGTCCAGGCCTGAATAGGGTCTGCCCCTTGAAGGGAATGTTGAGAAGCTTAGACTTTGAAGTAACGTCAGCTGACCAGGATTTAAGCCATAGCGCCCTACGCGCCTGAATAGCAAAACCTGAGTTTTTAGCCGTTAGTTTGGTTAAATGAACAACGGCGTCAGAAACAAATGAATTTGCTATCTTAAGAGCTTTAAGCTTGTCAAGGATATCATCCAACAGGGTTTCTACCTGTAGAGCCTCTTCTAGAGACTCAAACCAGAAAGCCGCAGCAACAGTGACTGGGGCAATGCATGCAAGAGGCTGGAGAATAAAACTTTGTTGAATAAAAAATTTCTTAAGGTAACCCTCTAATTTTTTGTCCATTGGATCTAGAAAAGCACAACTGTCCTCAACCGGGATAGTTGTACGCTTCGCTAGGGTAGAGACTGCTCCCTCCACCTTAGGGACCATCTGCCACAAGTCCCGTGTAGCGGCATCTATAGGGAACATCCCGGAGGGGGAGAGAACGGTACACCTGGTCTATCCCATTCCTTAGTAATAATTTCTGAAAACCTCTTAGGGATTGGAAAAACATCAGTGTAAACAGGCACTGCATAGTATTTATCCAACTTACACAATTTCTCTGGGACTACAATGGCGTCACAGTCATCCAGAGTTGCTAAAACCTCCCTGAACAACACGCGGAGGTGTTCAAGCTTAAATTTAAATGTAGACATATCAGAATCAGGTTGAAGTGTCTTCCCTGAATCAGAAAAATCACCCACAGATAGAAGCTCTCCTGCTTCGGCTTCTGCACATTGTGAGGGTATATCAGACATAGCTACTAAAGCGTCAGAGAGCTCTGTATTTGTTCTAGCCCCAGAGCTGTCTCGCTTTCCTTGTAACCCTGGCAGTTTGGACAATACCTCTGTAAGGGTATGATTCATAAGTGCCGCCATGTCTTGTAAAGTATACGCAATGGGCACGCTAGATGTACTTGGCGTCCCCTGAGCGGAAGTTATAGGTTCTGACACATGGGGAGAGTTAGTCGGCATAACTTCCCCCTTGTCAATTTCCTCAATTTAAAATCTTTTAAAGCCAGAATATGGTCTTTAAAATTTATAGTAAGATCAGTGCATTTGGTACACATTCTAAGAGGGGGTTCCACAATGGCTTCTAAACATAATGAACAAGGAGTTTCCTCTATGTCAGACATGTTTAACAGACTAGTAATGAGACCAGCAAGCTTGGAAAACACTTTAATAAATGTGAAAAAGCAGAATATAGAAAACGGTACTGTGCCTTTAAGGAAAAAAACGAACACATAAACTGCAAATACAGTGAAAAAAAGCAGTAAACTCTACGAAATTTTTACAGTGTGTATAATAGACTAAAGTAGCATTGCACTTACTTGCAAATGGATGATTAACCCCTCAGGTTCAAAAACGAATTAGAAAAACGGTAAAACCGTTATAAACAGTCACAAGCAAACTGCCACAGCTCTACTGTGGCTCCTACCTGCCCATAAAACGACTTTTGTAGGCACAAAAACCCTTTACAGAGGTCCTATATTTCAGGGGACTCCTTCAGGGAAGCTGGATGTCTCAGACTGTAAAAACAACTGCGCAATTAGAGCGCGAAAATAGGCCCCTCCCACCATGCACTCAAAGTGAAAGGGCCATAAATAACTATTCCTAGGAGAAATCTAGTCAATCATGTGGAAAACTAGGCCCCAAATAAAGATTTATCACCCTCAGTAAAAAACGTTTTTTATATATCATGCAAACGTTTTACATACTAAGTAATAAGAGCAAGTAACATGAATATTACCCTTTACTGCAAGCATGATCCCAGTCGTTTGTTAAATCACTGTAATCAGGCTTACCTTAAATATATCAGGCACTGTCAGCATTTTCTAGACCTTATCATCTCTCTAGAAAAAAAATATACTGAACATACCTCAGGCAGATAATTCTGCAGGCCGTTCCCCCAGCTGAAGTTTTCCCATACTCTTCAGTTATGTGTGAGAACAGCAGTGGACCTTAGTTACAATCTGCTAAGATCATCAAAAACCTCAGGCAGAACTCTTCTTCTAATTTCTGCCTGAGGTAAAAACAGTACAATGCCGGTACCGTTTAAAAATAACAAACTTTTGATTGAAGATAAACTACACTAAATCACCACATATCTCTTGATACTTCCTTTCCTGTTGAGAGCTGCAAGAGAATGACTGGGGGTGGCAGTTGGGGGAGGAGCTGTGTAGACAGCTCTGCTGTGGGTGTCCTCTTGCGGCTTCCTGTTGGGATGGAGAGTGTCCCACAAGTAATGGATGAATCCGTGGACTGGATACACCTTACAAGAAACAACTTTTAGCTTTATGCTAAGCTCCGTCTAACACTCACCTGTCTATTGCGATAGCCAGGAGAGCATTGGTGGAGACATACAGCGACATCATCCTTAAATAGCTGACGGAAGAACAGAGCATGCGGCCAAAAGCCCAAGACTGCCGACGTATCACATAATAATCCATCTCAAAAGGGCAGCAGATGATTGCCACAAGTAGGTCGGACACTGCTAAGTTGGCAATTAGAATATTGGTGACGCTACGTAACTTCTTGTGTATGGCCAAGGTCAGGATGAAGAGGACATTCCCTACGCCACACACCAGCATGACACAAGCCAGAGTAACACCGATGAACAGCCGAGCCATGAAAATAACATTGTCCGCAGCACCCTCTTCAAATGGAAAATAGCTGTACTCCCAGGTTTGGTTCCACGATTCTGTTGTGCCAGAGTAGCCTGGAGGTTGTAGCCATTCACCCATCTCCATGTCCTAATATGAGAATTATATAGGACGTTAAGATGTAAACATGTACCAAAAACTACCATAAACAACAGGGCAAAATAGTTATCAATCGCTGATTATTATTATTATCTGTTATTTGTAGAGCGCCAACAGATTCCGCAGCGCTAGTACATCTGAATTCAGTTTATATGTTGTACGCTCTATATAAAATGGTTATGAATCGCTGATCATCTGAATTCAGTTTATATGTTGTACGCTCTATATAAAATGGTTATGAATCGCTGATCACCTGAATTCAGTTTATATGTTGTACGCTCTATATAAAATGGTTATGAATCGCTGATCATCTGAATTCAGTTTATATGTTGTACTCTCTATATAAAATGGTTATGAATCGCTGGTCATCTGAATTCAGTTTATATGTTGGACTCTCTATATAAAATGGTTATGAATCGCTGATCATCTGAATTCAGTTTATATGTTGTACTCTCTATATAAAATGGTTATGAATCGCTGATCATCCGAATTCAGTTTATATGTTGGACTCTCTATATAAAATGGTTATGAATCGCTGATCATCTGAATTCAGTTTATATGTTGGACTCTCTATATAAAATGGTTATGAATCGCTGATCATCTGAATTCAGTTTATATGTTGTACGCTCTATATAAAATGGTTATGAATCGCCGATCATCTGAATTCAGTTTATATGTTGTACGCTCTATATAAAATGGTTATGAATCGCCGATCATCTGTATTCAGTTTATATGTTGTACGCTCTATATAAAATGGTTATGAATCGCTGATCATCTGAATTCAGTTTATATGTTGTACGCTCTATATAAAATGGTTATGAATCACTGATCATCTGAATTCAGTTTATATGTTGTACGCTCTATATAAAATGGTTATGAATCGCTGATCATCAGAATTCAGTTTATATGTTGTACGCTCTATATAAAATGGTTATGAATCGCTGATCATCTCAATTCAGTTTATATGTTGGACGCTCTATATAAAATGGTTATGAATCGCTGATCATCTGAATTCAGTTTATATGTTGTACTCTCTATATAAAATGGTTATGAATCGCTGATCATCAGAATTCAGTTTATATGTTGGACTCTCTATATAAAATGGTTATGAATCGCTGATCATCTGAATTCAGTTTATATGTTGGACTCTCTATATAAAATGGTTATGAATCGCTGATCATCTGAATTCAGTTTATATGTTGTACGCTCTATATAAAATGGTTATCAATCGCTGATCATTTTATATAGAGCGTACAACATATAAACTGAATTCAGATGATCAGCGATTCATAACCATTTTATATAGAGCGTACAACATATAAACTGAATTCAGATGATCAGCGATTCATAACCATTTTATATAGAGCGTACAACATATAAACTGAATTCAGATGATCAGCGATTCATAACCATTTTATATAGAGCGTACAACATATAAACTGAATTCAGATGATCAGCGATTCATAACCATTTTATATAGAGCGTACAACATATAAACTGAATTCAGATGATCAGCGATTCATAACCATTTTATATAGAGCGTCCAACATATAAACTGAATTCAGATGATCAGCGATTGATAACCATTTTATATAGAGCGTACAACATATAAACTGAATTCAGATGATCAGCGATTCATAACCATTTTATATAAGGCGTCCAACATATAAACTGAATTCAGATGATCAGCGATTCATAACCATTTTATATAGAGCGTACAACATATAAACTGAATTCAGATCATCAGCGATTCATAACCATTTTATATAGAGCGTCCAACATATAAACTGAATTCAGATGATCAGCGATTCATAACCATTTTATATAGAGCGTCCAACATATAAACTGAATTCAGATGATCAGCGATTCATAACCATTTTATATAGAGCGTACAACATATAAACTGAATTCAGATGATCAGCGATTCATAACCATTTTATATAGAGCGTACAACATATAAACTGAATTCAGATGATCAGCGATTCATAACCATTTTATATAGAGCGTCCAACATATAAACTGAATTCAGATGATCAGCGATTCATAACCATTTTATATAGAGCGTCCAACATATAAACTGAATTCAGATGATCAGCGATTGATAACCATTTTATATAGAGCGTACAACATATAAACTGAATTCAGATGATCAGCGATTCATAACCATTTTATATAGAGCGTACAACATATAAACTGAATTCAGATGATCAGCGATTCATAACCATTTTATATAGAGCGTACAACATATAAACTGAATTCAGATGATCAGCGATTCATAACCATTTTATATAGAGCGTCCAACATATAAACTGAATTCAGATGATCAGCGATTCATAACCATTTTATATAGAGCGTCCAACATATAAACTGAATTCAGATGATCAGCGATTGATAACCATTTTATATAGAGCGTACAACATATAAACTGAATTTAGATGATCAGCGATTCATAACAATTTTATATAGAGCGTACAACATATAAACTGAATTCAGATGATCAGCGATTCATAACCATTTTATATAAGGCGTCCAACATATAAACTGAATTCAGATGATCAGCGATTCATAACCATTTTATATAGAGCGTACAACATATAAACTGAATTCAGATGATCAGCGATTCATAACCATTTTATATAGAGCGTACAACATATAAACTGAATTCAGATGATCAGCGATTCATAACCATTTTATATAGAGCGTCCAACATATAAACTGAATTCAGATGATCAGCGATTGATAACCATTTTATATAGAGCGTACAACATATAAACTGAATTCAGATGATCAGCGATTCATAACCATTTTATATAGAGAGTCCAACATATAAACTGAATTCAGATGATCAGCGATTCATAACCATTTTATATAGAGCGTACAACATATAAACTGAATTCAGATGATCAGCGATTCATAACCATTTTATATAGAGCGTACAACATATAAACTGAATTCAGATGATCAGCGATTCATAACCATTTTATATAAGGCGTCCAACATATAAACTGAATTCAGATGATCAGCGATTCATAACCATTTTATATAGAGCGTACAACATATAAACTGAATTCAGATGATCAGCGATTCATAACCATTTTATATAGAGCGTACAACATATAAACTGAATTCAGATGATCAGCGATTCATAACCATTTTATATAGAGCGTCCAACATATAAACTGAATTCAGATGATCAGCGATTGATAACCATTTTATATAGAGCGTACAACATATAAACTGAATTCAGATGATCAGCGATTGATAACCATTTTATATAGAGAGTCCAACATATAAACTGAATTCAGATGATCAGCGATTCATAACCATTTTATATAGAGCGTACAACATATAAACTGAATTCAGATGATCAGCGATTCATAACCATTTTATATAGAGCGTCCAACATATAAACTGAATTCAGATGATCAGCGATTCATAACCATTTTATATAGAGCGTCCAACATATAAACTGAATTCAGATGATCAGCGATTCATAACCATTTTATATAGAGCGTCCAACATATAAACTGAATTCAGATGATCAGCGATTGATAACCATTTTATATAGAGCGTCCAACATATAAACTGAATTCAGATGATCAGCGATTGATAACCATTTTATATAAGGCGTCCAACATATAAACTGAATTCAGATGATCAGCGATTCATAACCATTTTATATAGAGCGTCCAACATATAAACTGAATTCAGATGATCAGCGATTCATAACCATTTTATATAGAGCGTCCAACATATAAACTGAATTCAGATGATCAGCGATTCATAACCATTTTATATAGAGCGTCCAACATATAAACTGAATTCAGATGATCAGCGATTCATAACCATTTTATATAGAGCGTACAACATATAAACTGAATTCAGATGATCAGCGATTCATAACCATTTTATATAGAGCGTCCAACATATAAACTGAATTCAGATGATCAGCGATTGATAACCATTTTATATAGAGCGTACAACATATAAACTGAATTCAGATGATCAGCGATTGATAACCATTTTATATAGAGCGTACAACATATAAACTGAATTCAGATGATCAGCGATTCATAACCATTTTATATAGAGCGTACAACATATAAACTGAATTCAGATGATCAGCGATTCATAATCATTTTATATAGAGAGTACAACATATAAACTGAATTCAGATGATCAGCGATTCATAACCATTTTATATAGAGCGTCCAACATATAAACTGAATTCAGATGATCAGCGATTCATCGCTGATCATCTGAATTCAGTTTATATGTTGTACGCTCTATATAAAATGGTTATCAATCGCTGATCATCTGAATTCAGTTTATATGTTGGATGCTCTATATAAAATGGTTATGAATCGCTGATCATCTGAATTCAGTTTATATGTTGTACGCTCTATATAAAATGGTTATGAATCGCTGATCATCTGAATTCAGTTTATATGTTGGATGCTCTATATAAAATGGTTATGAATCGCTGATCATCTGAATTCAGTTTATATGTTGGATGCTCTTTATAAAATGGTTATGAATCGCTGATCATCTGAATTCAGTTTATATGTTGGATGCTCTATATAAAATGGTTATGAATCGCTGATCATCTGAATTCAGTTTATATGTTGTACGCTCTATATAAAATGGTTATGAATCGCTGATCATCTGAATTCAGTTTATATGTTGGATGCTCTATATAAAATGGTTATGAATCGCTGATCATCTGAATTCAGTTTATATGTTGGACACTTTATATAAAATGGCTATGAATCGCTGATCATCTGAATTCAGTTTATATGTTGGATACTATATATAAAATGGTTATGAATCGCTGATCATCTGAATTCAGTTTATATGTTGGACTCTCTCTATATAAAATGGTTATGAATCGCTGATCATCTGAATTCAGTTTATATGTTGTACGCTCTATATAAAATGGTTATGAATCGCTGATCATCTGAATTCAGTTTATATGTTGGACTCTCTATATAAAATGGTTATGAATCGCTGATCATCTGAATTCAGTTTATATGTTGTACGCTCTATATAAAATGGTTATGAATCGCTGATCATCTGAATTCAGTTTATATGTTGGATGCTCTATATAAAATGGTTATGAATCGCTGATCATCTGAATTCAGTTTATATGTTGTACGCTCTATATAAAATGGTTATGAATCGCTGATCATCTGAATTCAGTTTATATGTTGGACGCCTTATATAAAATGGTTATGAATCGCTGATCATCTGAATTCAGTTTATATGTTGTACGCTCTATATAAAATGGTTATCAATCGCTGATCATCTGAATTCAGTTTATATGTTGGATGCTCTATATAAAATGGTTATCAATCGCTGATCATCTGAATTCAGTTTATATGTTGGACGCTCTATATAAAATGGTTATGAATCGCTGATCATCTGAATTCAGTTTATATGTTGTACGCTCTATATAAAATGGTTATGAATCGCTGATCATCTGAATTCAGTTTATATGTTGGACGCTCTATATAAAATGGTTATGAATCGCTGATCATCTGAATTCAGTTTATATGTTGTACGCTCTATATAAAATGGTTATCAATTGCTGATCATCTGAATTCAGTTTATATGTTGTACGCTCTATATAAAATGGTTATGAATCGCTGATCATCTGAATTCAGTTTATATGTTGTACGCTCTATATAAAATGGTTATGAATCGCTGATCATCTGAATTCAGTTTATATGTTGTACGCTCTATATAAAATGGTTATGAATCGCTGATCATCTGAATTCAGTTTATATGTTGTACGCTCTATATAAAATGGTTATGAATCCCTGATCATCTGAATTCAGTTTATATGTTGTACGCTCTATATAAAATGGTTATGAATCGCTGATCATCTGAATTCAGTTTATATGTTGTACGCTCTATATAAAATGGTTATGAATCGCTTATCATCTGAACTCCGTTTATATGTTGTACGCTCTATATAAAATGGTTATGAATCGCTGATCATCTGAATTCAGTTTATATGTTGTACGCTCTATATAAAAATGGTTATGAATCGCTGATCATCTGAATTCAGTTTATATGTTGTACGCTCTATATAAAATGGTTATGAATCGCTGATCATCTGAATTCAGTTTATATGTTGTACGCTCTATATAAAATGGTTATGAATCGCTGATCATCTGAATTCAGTTTATATGTTGTACGCTCTATATAAAATGGTTATGAATCGCTGATCATCTGAATTCAGTTTATATGTTGTACGCTCTATATAAAATGGTTATGAATCGCTGATCATCTGAATTCAGTTTATATGTTGGATGCTCTATATAAAATGGTTATGAATCGCTGATCATCTGAATTCAGTTTATATGTTGTACGCTCTATATAAAATGGTTATGAATCGCTGATCATCTGAATTCAGTTTATATGTTGTACTATTTATATAAAATGGTTATGAATCGCTGATCATCTGAATTCAGTTTCTATGTTGTACGCTCTATATAAAATGGTTATGAATCGCTGATCATCTGAATTCAGTTTATATGTTGTACTATTTATATAAAATGGTTATGAATCGCTGATCATCTGAATTCAGTTTATATGTTGGATGCTCTATATAAAATGGTTATGAATCGCTGATCATCTGAATTCAGTTTATATGTTGGATGCTCTTTATAAAATGGTTATGAATCGCTGATCATCTGAATTCAGTTTATATGTTGGATGCTCTATATAAAACGGTTATGAATCGCTGATCATCTGAATTCAGTTTATATGTTGGACGCTCTATATAAAATGGTTATGAATCGCTGATCATCTGAATTCAGTTTATATGTTGGATGCTCTATATAAAATGGTTATGAATCGCTGATCATCTGAATTCAGTTTATATGTTGGACACTTTATATAAAATGGTTATGAATCGCTGATCATCTGAATTCAGTTTATATGTTGGATGCTCTATATAAAATGGTTATGAATCGCTGATCATCTGAATTCAGTTTATATGTTGTACGCTCTATATAAAATGGTTATGAATTGCTGATCATCTGAATTCAGTTTATATGTTGTACGCTCTATATAAAATGGTTATCAATCGCTGATCATCTGAATTCAGTTTATATGTTGGACGCTCTATATAAAATGGTTATCAATCGCTGATCATCTGAATTCAGTTTATATGTTGGACGCTCTATATAAAATGGTTATCAATCGCTGATCATCTGAATTCAGTTTATATGTTGTACGCTCTATATAAAATGGTTATCAATCGCTGATCATCTGAATTCAGTTTATATGTTGGACGCTCTATATAAAATGGTTATGAATCGCTGATCATCTGAATTCAGTTTATATGTTGTACGCTCTATATAAAATGGTTATCAATTGCTGATCATCTGAATTCAGTTTATATGTTGTACGCTCTATATAAAATGGTTATGAATCGCTGATCATCTGAATTCAGTTTATATGTTGTACGCTCTATATAAAATGGTTATGAATCGCTGATCATCTGAATTCAGTTTATATGTTGTACGCTCTATATAAAATGGTTATCAATTGCTGATCATCTGAATTCAGTTTATATGTTGTACGCTCTATATAAAATGGTTATGAATCGCTGATCATCTGAATTCAGTTTATATGTTGTACGCTCTATATAAAATGGTTATGAATCGCTGATCATCTGAATTCAGTTTATATGTTGTACGCTCTATATAAAATGGTTATGAATCGCTGATCATCTGAATTCAGTTTATATGTTGTACGCTCTATATAAAATGGTTATGAATCCCTGATCATCTGAATTCAGTTTATATGTTGTACGCTCTATATAAAATGGTTATGAATCGCTGATCATCTGAATTCAGTTTATATGTTGTACGCTCTATATAAAATGGTTATGAATCGCTTATCATCTGAACTCCGTTTATATGTTGTACGCTCTATATAAAATGGTTATGAATCGCTGATCATCTGAATTCAGTTTATATGTTGTACGCTCTATATTAAAATGGTTATGAATCGCTGATCATCTGAATTCAGTTTATATGTTGTACGCTCTATATAAAATGGTTATGAATCGCTGATCATCTGAATTCAGTTTATATGTTGTACGCTCTATATAAAATGGTTATGAATCGCTGATCATCTGAATTCAGTTTATATGTTGTACGCTCTATATAAAATGGTTATGAATCGCTGATCATCTGAATTCAGTTTATATGTTGTACGCTCTATATAAAATGGTTATGAATCGCTGATCATCTGAATTCAGTTTATATGTTGGATGCTCTATATAAAATGGTTATGAATCGCTGATCATCTGAATTCAGTTTATATGTTGTACGCTCTATATAAAATGGTTATGAATCGCTGATCATCTGAATTCAGTTTATATGTTGTACTATTTATATAAAATGGTTATGAATCGCTGATCATCTGAATTCAGTTTCTATGTTGTACGCTCTATATAAAATGGTTATGAATTGCTGATCATCTGAATTCAGTTTATATGTTGTACTATTTATATAAAATGGTTATGAATCGCTGATCATCTGAATTCAGTTTATATGTTGGATGCTCTATATAAAATGGTTATGAATCGCTGATCATCTGAATTCAGTTTATATGTTGGATGCTCTTTATAAAATGGTTATGAATCGCTGATCATCTGAATTCAGTTTATATGTTGGATGCTCTATATAAAATGGTTATGAATCGCTGATCATCTGAATTCAGTTTATATGTTGTACGCTCTATATAAAATGGTTATGAATCGCTGATCATCTGAATTCAGTTTATATGTTGGACTCTCTATATAAAATGGTTATGAATCGCTGATCATCTGAATTCAGTTTATATGTTGTACGCTCTATATAAAATGGTTATGAATCGCTGATCATCTGAATTCAGTTTATATGTTGGATGCTCTATATAAAATGGTTATGAATCGCTGATCATCTGAATTCAGTTTATAAGTTGTACGCTCTATATAAAATGGTTATGAATCGCTGATCATCTGAATTCAGTTTATATGTTGGACGCCTTATATAAAATGGTTATGAATCGCTGATCATCTGAATTCAGTTTATATGTTGTACGCTCTATATAAAATGGTTATGAATTGCTGATCATCTGAATTCAGTTTATATGTTGTACGCTCTATATAAAATGGTTATGAATCGCTGATCATCTGAATTCAGTTTATATGTTGTACGCTCTATATAAAATGGTTATCAATCGCTGATCATCTGAATTCAGTTTATATGTTGGATGCTCTATATAAAATGGTTATGAATCGCTGATCATCTGAATTCAGTTTATATGTTGTACGCTCTATATAAAATGGTTATGAATCGCTGATCATCTGAATTCACTTTATATGTTGGACGCCTTATATAAAATGGTTATGAATCGCTGATCATCTGAATTCAGTTTATATGTTGGACGCTCTATATAAAATGGTTATCAATCGCTGATCATCTGAATTCAGTTTATATGTTGTACGCTCTATATAAAATGGTTATGAATCGCTGATCATCTGAATTCAGTTTATATGTTGGACGCTCTATATAAAATGGTTATGAATTGCTGATCATCTGAATTCAGTTTATATGTTGTACGCTCTATATAAAATGGTTATGAATCGCTGATCATCTGAATTCAGTTTATATGTTGTACGCTCTATATAAAATGGTTATCAATCGCTGATCATCTGAATTCAGTTTATATGTTGGACGCTCTATATAAAATGGTTATCAATCGCTGATCATCTGAATTCAGTTTATATGTTGTACGCTCTATATAAAATGGTTATGAATCGCTGATCATCTGAATTCAGTTTATATGTTGTACGCTCTATATAAAATGGTTATGAATCGCTGATCATCTGAATTCAGTTTATATGTTGTACGCTCTATATAAAATGGTTATGAATCGCTGATCATCTGAATTCAGTTTATATGTTGTACGCTCTATATAAAATGGTTATGAATCGCTGATCATTTGAATTCAGTTTATATGTTGGATGCTCTATATAAAATGGTTATGAATCGCTGATCATCTGAATTCAGTTTATATGTTGTACGCTCTATATAAAATGGTTATGAATCGCTGATCATCTGAATTCAGTTTATATGTTGTACTATTTATATAAAATGGTTATGAATCGCTGATCATCTGAATTCAGTTTCTATGTTGTACGCTCTATATAAAATGGTTATGAATCGCTGATCATCTGAATTCAGTTTATATGTTGTACTATTTATATAAAATGGTTATGAATCGCTGATCATCTGAATTCAGTTTCTATGTTGTACGCTCTATATAAAATGGTTATGAATCGCTGATCATCTGAATTCAGTTTATATGTTGTACGCTCTATATAAAATGGTTATGAATCACTGATCATCTGAATTCAGTTTATATGTTGTACGCTCTATATAAAATGGTTATGAATCGCTGATCATCTGAATTCAGTTTCTATGTTGTACGCTCTATATAAAATGGTTATGAATCGCTGATCATCTGAATTCAGTTTCTATGTTGTACGCTCTATATAAAATGGTTATGAATCGCTGATCATCTGAATTCAGTTTATATGTTGTACGCTCTATATAAAATGGTATGAATCGCTGATCATCTGAATTCAGTTTATATGTTGTACGCTCTATATAAAATGGTTATGAATCGCTTATCATCTGAATTCAGTTTATATGTTGTACGCTCTATATAAAATGGCTTTGTTGGGTGTTAATAGATTTGATTGAAACTTAAATGTGCAAAATAAAAATGCTGTAAGGTCATTGCTGTTATTGGACTGTTGGTTACATATAACTCTCCTTATAAAAAAGTCACTACAGAAATCCCTGTATACTGTTGCTTTCTGTAGAACATTATTAGGTAGGATTTTTCTATAGGATTGTGATAATCCCCTATGTGTTTAACCCCTGTAAAGTCAGTGCCAGAGCAGGGATGCACTACTGGGAGCTAGCTAAACACATCTGGTGAGTCAATGACAAGAAAAGCAGCAATCTCCCAGTAGTGCGTTGCTGCTTCTAAGCCTACCCTGGTATGCTTTTCAAGAAGGGATACCAACAAAGCAAATGTGACAATAGACGTGGTTTAAAAAAATCTTCAGTTTGTTTATCTTATCTCCTCTTGTGTGGCTGATTACAGACGTGTGAATGAGCTCCGGCACTGATCAAGCAAACAATGAGTAGCATGTTGCAGGGGTACTGTTTCAGAACCTGCAGGATACACTCTAGTCCACTGGTTTTCAAACCTGTCCTCAACCCTCCCCCACAGGGCAGATTTTCAGGATTACCTTGGATGAGAGCAGGTTAATAACCATCTTCTTGATTACAAATTTTGCGGTAAGAGGGGTGAGCTGGTTTTACGTGCTCGTGCACAATTTCCCCATAGACATCAATGGGGAGAGCCGGCTGAGAAAAAGCCTAACACCTGCAAAAAAAACAGCGTAAAGCTCCGTAACGCAGTCCCATTGATTCCTATGGGGAAACTAAATTTATGTTTACACCTAACACGAACCCCGAGTCTAAACACCCCTAATCTTACACTTATTAACCCCTAATCTGCCGCCCCCGACATCGCCGACACCTACATTATATTTATTAACCCCTAATCTGCCGCCCCCGACATCGCTGCCACTATACTAAATTTATTAACCCCTAAACCTAAGTCTTAACCTAACACCCCCTATTTAAATATAATTCAAATAAATCTAAATAAAAATTCCTATCATTAACTAAATAATTCCTATTTAAAAACTAAATTCTTACCTATAAAATAAACCCTAAACTAACTATAATATAACAAATGGTTACATTGTAGCTAGCTTAGGGTTAATTTTTATTTTACAGGCAAGTTTGTATTTATTTCTTTCATGTAATTAGCAAGAGTCCATGAGCTAGTGACGTATGGGATATACATTCCTACCAGGAGGGGCAAAGTTTCCCAAACCTCAAAATGCCTATAAATACACCCCTCACCACACCCACAATTCAGTTTTACAAACTTTGCCTCCGATGGAGGTGGTGAAGTAAGTTTGTGCTAGATTCTACGTTGATATGCGCTCCGCAGCAAGTTGGAGCCCGGTTTTCCTCTCAGCGTGCAGTGAATGTCAGAGGGATGTGAGGAGAGTATTGCCTATTTGAATGCAGTGATCTCCTTCTACGGGGTCTATTTCATAGGTTCTCTGTTATCGGTCGTAGAGATTCATCTCTTACCTCCCTTTTCAGATCGACGATATACTCTTATATATACCATTACCTCTGCTGATTCTCGTTTCAGTACTGGTTTGGCTTTCTACAAACATGTAGATGAGTGTCCTGGGGTAAGTAAATCTTATTTTCTGTGACACTCTAAGCTATGGTTGGGCACTTTGTTTATAAAGTTCTAAATATATGTATTCAAACATTTATTTGCCTTGACTCAGAATGTTCAACTTTCCTTGTTTTTCAGACAGTCAGTTTCATATTTGGGATAATGCATTTGATTTAATAATTTTTTCTTACCTTCAAAAATTTGACTGTTTTTCCATGTGGGCTGTTAGGCTCGCGGGGGCTGAAAATGCTTCATTTTATTGCGTCATTCTTGGCGCAGACGTTTTTGGCGCAAAAATTCTTTTTCGTTTCCGGCGTTATACGTGTCGCCGGAAGTTGCATCATTTTTTGACGTTATTTTGCGCCAAAAATGTCGGCGTTCCGGATGTGGCGTCATTTTTGGCGCCAAAAGCATTTAGGAGCCAAATAATGTGGGCGTCTTATTTGGCGCTAAAAAAATATGGGCGTCGCTTTTGTCTCCACATTATTTAAGTCTCATTTTTCATTGCTTCTGGTTGCTAGAAGCTTGTTCTTTGGCATTTTTTCCCATTCCTGAAACTGTCATTTAGGGAATTTGATCAATTTTGCTTTATATGTTGTTTTTTCTCTTACATATTGCAAGATGTCTCACGTTGCATCTGAGTCAGAAGATACTACAGGAAAATCGCTGTCTAGTGCTGGATCTACCAAAGCTAAGTGTATCTGCTGTAAACTTTTGGTAGCTATTTCTCCGGCTGTTGTTTGTATTAATTGTCATGACAAACTTGTTAATGCAGATAATATTTCCTTTAGTAAAGTACCATTGTCTGTTGCAGTTCCTTCAACATCTAAGGTGCAGAATGTTCCTGATAATATAAGAGATTTTGTTTCTGAATCCATCAAGAAGGCTATGTCTGTTATTTCTCCTTCTAGTAAACGTAAAAAATCTTTTAAAACTTCTCTCCCTACAGATGAATTTTTAAATGAACATCATCATTCTGATTCTGATGACTCTTCTGGTTCAGAGGATTCTGTCTCAGAGATTGATGCTGATAAATCTTCATATTTATTTAAAATGGAATTTATTCGTTCTTTACTTAAAGAAGTATTAATTGCTTTAGAAATAGAGGATTCTGGTCCTCTTGATACTAATTCTAAACGTTTAGATAAGGTATTTAAATCTCCTGTGGTTATTCCAGAAGTTTTTCCTGTTCCTAATGCTATTTCTGCAGTAATTTCCAAAGAATGGGATAAATTGGGTAATTCATTTACTCCTTCTAAACGTTTTAAGCAATTATATCCTGTACCGTCTGACAGATTAGAATTTTGGGACAAAATCCCTAAAGTTGATGGGGCTATTTCTACCCTTGCTAAACGTACTACTATTCCTACGTCAGATGGTACTTCGTTTAAAGATCCTTTAGATAGGAAAATTGAATCCTTTCTAAGAAAAGCTTATCTGTGTTCAGGTAATCTTCTTAGACCTGCTATATCTTTGGCTGATGTTGCTGCAGCTTCAACTTTTTGGTTGGAAACTTTAGCGCAACAAGTAACACATCGTGATTCTCATGATATTATTATTCTTCTTCAGCATGCTAATAATTTTATCTGTGATGCCATTTTTGATATTATCAGAGTTGATGTCAGGTTTATGTCTCTAGCTATTTTAGCTAGAAGAGCTTTATGGCTTAAAACTTGGAATGCTGATATGGCTTCTAAATCAACTCTACTTTCCATTTCTTTTCATTAAACTTTATTTTGGGTGTGGATTATTTCAGCAGGAATTGGCTGTCTTTATTTTATCCCTCCCTCTCTAGTGACTCTTGTGTGGAAAGATCCACATCTTGGGTAATCATTATCCCATACGTCACTAGCTCATGGACTCTTGCTAATTACATGAAAGAAAACATAATTTATATAAGAACTTACCTGATAAATTCATTTCTTTCATATTAGCAAGAGTCCATGAGGCCCGCCCTTTTTTTGTGGTGGTTATGATTTTTGTATAAAGCACAATTATTCCAATTCCTTATTTTATATGTTTTCGCACTTTTTTATCACCCCACTTCTTGGCTATTCGTTAAACTGAATTGTGGGTGTGGTGAGGGGTGTATTTATAGGCATTTTGAGGTTTGGGAAACTTTGCCCCTCCTGGTAGGAATGTATATCCCATACGTCA
The DNA here is from genome assembly GCF_027579735.1 of Bombina bombina. Taxonomy (NCBI): domain Eukaryota; kingdom Metazoa; phylum Chordata; class Amphibia; order Anura; family Bombinatoridae; genus Bombina; species Bombina bombina. Next base: position 19,704,886 of record NC_069505.1, read on the forward strand.
CTAGCTCATGGACTCTTGCTAATATGAAAGAAATGAATTTATCAGGTAAGTTCTTACATAAATTATGTTTTTACCTAGGTAGAATAGTTATTAAATAGTTATTAACTATTTACTAACTACCTAGCTAAAATAAATATAAATTTACCTGTAAAATAAAACCTAACCTTAGTTACACTAACACCTAACCTTACACAAAAATAAATTACATAAATTAAATACAATTACGTAAATTAAAAAACAACACTAAATTACACAAAATAAAAAATAAATTATCAGATATTTAAACTAATTACACATAATCTAATAGCCCTCTCAAAATACAAAAAGCCACCCCAAAATAAAAAAAAACCTAGCCTAAACTAAACTACCAAAAGCCCTTAAAAGGGCCTTTTGTGGGGCATTGCCCTAAAGAAATCAGCTCTTTTACCTGTAAAAAAAAATACAACATAGGAACTGGTGAAGCTGGAGAGGATGGAGAGAGCTTTAGTGAATCAGTAACATAGAATAACATAGGAACTGGTGAAGCTGGAGAGGCTGGAGGGAGCTTTAGTGAATCAGTTACATAGAATAACATAGGAACTGGTGAAGCTGGAGAGGCTGGAGGGAGCTTTAGTGAATCAGTTACATAGAATACCATAGGAACTGGTGAAGCTGGAGAGGATGGAGAGAGCTTTAGTGAATCAGTAACATAGAATAACATAGGAACTGGTGAAGCTGGAGAGGATGGAGAGAGCTTTAGTGAATCAGTAACATAGAATAACATAGGAACTGGTGAAGCTGGAGAGGCTGGAGGGAGCTTTAGTGAATCAGTTACATAGAATAACATAGGAACTGGTGAAGCTGGAGAGGCTGGAGGGAGCTTTAGTGAATCAGTTACATAGAATAACATAGAAACTGGTGAAGCTGGAGAGGCTGGAGGGAGCTTTAATGAATCAGTTACATAGAATAACATAGGAACTGGTGAAGCTGGAGAGGTTGGAGGGAGCTTTAGTGAATCAGTTATATAGAATAACATAGGAACTGGTGAAGCTGGAGAGGCTGGAGGGAGCTTTAGTGAATCAGTTACATAGAATAACATAGGAACTGGTGAAGCTGGAGAGGCTGGAGGGAGCTTTAGTGAATCAGTTACATAGAATAACATAGGAACTGGTGAAGCTGGAGAGGCTGGAGGGAGCTTTAGTGAATCAGTTACATAGAATAACAGGAACTGGTGAAGCTGGAGAGGCTGGAGGGAGCTTTAGTGAATCAGTTACATAGAATAACATAGGAACTGGTGACGCTGGAGAGGCTGGAGGGAGCTTTAGTGAATCAGTTACATAGAATAACATAGGAACTGGTGAAGCTGGAGAGGCTGGAGGGAGCTTTAGTGAATCAGTTACATAGAATAACATAGGAACTGGTGAAGCTGGAGAGGCTGGAGGGAGCTTTAGTGAATCAGTTACATAGAATAACATAGGAACTGGTGAAGCTGGAGAGGCTGGAGGGAGCTTTAGTGAATCAGTTACATAGAATAACATAGGAACTGGTGAAGCTGGAGAGGCTGGAGGGAACTTTAGTGAATCAGTTACATAGAATAACATAGGAACTGGTGAAGCTGGAGAGGCTGGAGGGAGCTTTAGTGAATCAGTTACATAAAATAACATAGGAACTGGTGAAGCTGGGGAGGCTGGAGGGAGCTTTAGTGAATCAGTTACATAGAATAACAATAGGATCTGGTGAAGCTGGAGAGGCTGGAGGGAGATTTAGTGAATCAGTTACATAGAATAACATAGGGACTGGTGAAGCTGGAGAGGCTGGAGGGAGCTTTAGTGAATCAGTTACATAGAATAACATAGGAACTAGTGAAGCTGGAGAGGTTGGAGGGAGCTTTAGTGAATCAAGTACATAGAATAATATAGGGACTGGTGAAGCTGGAGAGGCTAGAGGGAGCTTTAGTGAATCAGTTACATAGAATAACATAGGAACTGGTGAAGCTGGAGAGGCTAGAGGGAGCTTTAGTGAATCAGTTACATAGAATAACATAGGAACTGGTGAAGCTGGAGAGGCTGGAGGGAGCTTTAGTGAATCAGTTACATAGAATAACATAGGAACTGGTGAAGCTGGAGAGGCTGGAGGGAGCTTTAGTGAATCAGTTACATAGAATAACATAGGAACTGGTGAAGCTGGAGAGGCTGAGGGGAGCTTTAGTGAATTAGTTACATAGAATAACATAGGAACTGGTGATGCTGGAGAGGCTGAGGGGAGCTTTAGTGAATCAGTTACATAGAATAACATAGGAACTGGTGAAGCTGGAGAGGCTGAGGGGAGCTTTAGTGAATCAGTTACATAGAATAACATAGGAACTGGAGAAGCTGGAGAGGCAGGAGTGAGCTTTAGTGAATCAGTTACATAGAATAACATAGGAACTGGTGAAGCTGGAGAGGCTGGAGGGAGCTTTAGTGAATCAGTTACATAGAATAACATAGGAGCTGGAGAGGCTGGAGGGAGGTTTAGTGAATCAGTTACATAGAATAACATAGGAGCTGGAGAGGCTGGAGGGAGGTTTAGTGAATCAGTTACATAGAATAACATAGGAGCTGGAGAGGCTGGAGGGAGGTTTAGTGAATCAGTTACATAGAATAACATAGGAACTGGTGAAGCTGGAGAGGCAGGAAGGAGCTTTAGTGAATCAGTTACATAGAATAACATAGGAACTGGTGAAGCTGGAGAGGCTGGAGGGAGCTTTAGTGAATCAGTTACACAGAATAACATAGGAACTGGTGAAGCTGGAGAGGCTGAGGGGAGCTTTAGTGAATCAGTTACACAGAATAACATAGGAACTAGTGAAGCTGGAGAGGCTGGAGAGAGCTTTAGTGTATCAGTTACACAGAATAACATAGGAACTGGTGAAGCTGGAGAGGCTGAGGGGAGCTTTAGTGAATCAGTTACATAGAATAACATAGGAACTGGAGAAGCTGGAGAGGCAGGAGTGAGCTTTAGTGAATCAGTTACATAGAATAACATAGGAGCTGGAGAGGCTGGAGGGAGGTTTAGTGAATCAGTTACATAGAATAACATAGGAGCTGGAGAGGCTGGAGGGAGCTTTAGTGAATCAGTTACATATAATAACATAGGAACTGGTGAAGCTGGAGAGGCTGGAGGGAGCTTTAGTGAATCAGTTACATAGAATAATATAGGAACTGGTGAAGCTGGAGAGGCAGGAAGGAGCTTTAGTGAATCAGTTACATAGTATAACATAGGAACTGGTGAAGCTGGAGAGGCTGGAGGGAGCTTTAGTGAATCAGTTACATAGAATAGCATAGGAACTGGTGAAGCTGGAGAGGCTGGAGGGAGCTTTAGTGAATCAGTTACATAGAATAACATAGGAACTGGTGAATCTAGAGAGGCTGGAGGGAGCTTTAGTGAATCAGTTACATAGAATAACATATGAACTTGTGAAGCTGGAGAGGCTGGAGGGAGCTTTAGTGAATCAGTTACATAGAATAACATAGGAGCTGGTGAAGCTGGAGAGGCTGGAGGGAGCTTTAGTGAATCAGTTACATAGAATAACATAGGAACTGGTGAAGCTGGAGAGGCTGGAGGTAGCTTTAGTGAATAAGTTACATAGAATAACATAGGAACTAGTGAAGCTGGAGAGGCTGGAGAGAGCTTTAGTGAATCAGTTAAATAGAATAACATAAGAGCTGGTGAAGCTGGAGAGGCTGGAGGGAGCTTTAGTGAATCAGTTACATAGAATAGCATAGGAACTGGTGAAGATGGAGAGGCTGGAGGGAGCTTTAGTGAATCAGTTACATAGAATAGCATAGGAACTGGTGAAGATGGAGAGGCTGGAGGGAGCTTTAGTGAATCAGTTACATAGAATAACATAGGAGCTGGTGAAGCTGGAGAGGCTGGAGGGAGCTTTAGTGAATCAGTTACATAGAATAACATAGGAACTAGTGAAGCTGGAGAGGCTGGAGGGAGCTTTAGTGAATCAGTTACATAGAATAACATAGGAACTGGTGAAGATGGAGAGGCTGGAGGGAGCTTTAGTGAATCATTTACATAGAATAACATAGGAACTGGTGAAGCTGGAGAGGCTGGAGGGAGCTTTAGTGAATCAGTTACATAGAATAACATAGGAACTGGTGAAGCTGGAGAGGTTGGAGGGAGCTTTAGTGAATCAGTTACATAGAATAACATAGGAACTGGTGAAGATGGAGAGGCTGGAGGGAGCTTTAGTGAATCAGTTACATAGAATAACATAGGAACTGGTGAAGCTGGAGAGGCTGAGGGGAGCTTTAGTGAATCAGTTACATAGAATAACATAGGAACTGGTGAAGCTGGAGAGGCTGGAGGGAGCTTTAGTGAATCAGTTACATAGAATAACATAGGAACTGGTGAAGCTGGAGAGGCTGGAGAGAGCTTTAGTGAATCAGTTACATAGAATAACATAGGAACTGGTGAAGCTGGAGAGGCTGGATGGATCTTTAGTGAATCAGTTACACAGAATAACATAGGAACTGGTGAAGCTAGAGAGGCTGGAGGGAGCTTTAGTGAATTAGTTACATAGAATAACATAGGAACTGGTGAAGCTGGAGAGGCTGGAGGGACCTTTAGTGAATCAGTTACATAGAATACCATAGGAACTGGTGAAGCTGGAGAGGCCGGAGGGAGCTTTAGTGAATCAGGTACATAGAATAACATAGGAACTGGTGAAGCTGGAGAGGCTGGAGGGAGCTTTAGTGAATCAGTTACATAGAATAACATAAGAACTGGTGAAGCTGTAGAGGCTGGAGGGAGCTTTAGTGAATCCGTTACATAGAATAACATAGGAACTGGTGAAGCTGGAGAGGCTTGAGGGAGCTTTAGTGAATCAGTTACATAGAATAACATAGGAACTGGTGAAGCTGAAGAGGCTGGAGGGAGCTTTAGTGAATCAGTTACATAGAATAACATAGGAACTAGTGAAGCTGGAGAGGCTAGAGGGAGCTTTAGTGAATCAGTTACATAGAATAACATAGGAACTGGTGAAGCTCGAGAGGCTGGAGGGAGCTTTAGTGAATCAGTTACATAGAATAACAAAGGAACTAGTGAAGCTGGAGAGGCTGGAGGGAGCTTTAGTGAATCAGTTACATAGAATAACATAGGAACTGGTGAAGCTGGAGAGGCTGGAGGGAGCTTTAGTGAATCAGTTACATAGAATAACATAGGAACTGGTGAAGCTGGAGAGGCTGGAGGGAGCTTTAGTGAATCAGTTACATAGAATAACATAGGAACTGATGAAGCTGGAGAGGCTGGAGGGAGGTTTAGTGAATCTGTTACATAGAATAACATAGCAACTGGTGAAGCTGGAGAGGCTGGAGGGAGCTTTAGTGAATCAGTTAAATAGAATAACATAGGAACTGGTGAAGCAGGAGAGGCTGGAGGGAGCTTTAGTGAATCAGTTACATAGAATAACATAGGAACTGATGAAGCTGGAGAGGCTGGAGAGAGCTTTAGTGAATCAGTTACATAGAATAACATAGGAACTGGTGAAGCTGGAGAGGTTGGAGAGAGCTTTAGTGAGTCAGTTACATAGAATAACATAGGAACTGGTGAGGCTGGAGGGAGCTTTAGTGAATCAGTTACATAGAATAACATAGGAACTGGTGAAGCTGGAGAGGCTGGAGGGAGCTTTAGTGAATCAGTTACATAGAATAACATAGGAACTGGTGAAGCTGGAGAGGTTGGAGAGAGCTTTAGTGAGTCAGTTACATAGAATAACATAGGAACTGGTGAAGCTGGAGAGGCTGGAGGGAGCTTTAGTGAATCAGTTACATAGAATAACATAGGAACTGGTAAAGCTGGAGAGGCTGGAGGGAGCTTTAGTGAATCAGTTACATAGAATAACATAGGAACTGGTGAAGCTGGAGAGGTTGGAGAGAGCTTTAGTGAATCAGTTACATAGAATAACATAGGAACTGGTGAAGCTGGAGAGGCTGGAGGGAGCTTTAGTGAATCAGTTACATAGAATAACATAGGAACTGGTAAAGCTGGAGAGGCTGGAGGGAGCTTTAGTGAATCAGTTACATAGAATAACATAGGAACTGGTAAAGCTGGAGAGGCTAGAGGGAGCTTTAGTGAATCAGTTACATAGAATAACATAGGAACTGGTAAAGCTGGAGAGGCTAGAGGGAGCTTTAGTGAATCAGTTACATAGAATAACATAGGAACTGGTGAAGCTGGAGAGGTTGGAGGGAGCTTTAGTGAATCAGTTACATAGAATAACATAGGAACTGGTGAAGCTGGAGAGGCTGGAGGGAGCTTTAGTGAATCAGTTACATAGAATAACATAGGAACTGGAGAGAATGGAGAGAGCTTTAGTGAATCAGTTACATAGAATAACATAGGAACTGGTGAAGCTGGAGAGGCTGGAGGGAGCTTTAGTGAATCAGTTACATAGAATAACATAGGAACTGGTGAAGCTGGAGAGGCAGGAGTGAGCTTTAGTGAATCAGTTACATAGAATAACATAGGAACTGGTGAAGCAGGAGAGGCTGGAGGGAGCTTTAGTGAATCTGTTACATAGAATAACATAGGAACTGGTGAAGCTGGAGAGGCTGGAGGGAGCTTTAGTGAATCAGTTACATAGAATAACATAGGAACTGGTGAAGCTGGAGAGGCTGGAGGGAGCTTTAGTGAATCTGTTACATAGAATAACATAGGAACTGGTGAAGCTGGAGGCAGCTTTAGTGAATCAGTTACATAGAATAACATGGGAACTGGTGAAGCTGGAGAGGCTGGAGGGAGCTTTAGTGAATCAGTTACATAGAATAACATAGGAACTGGTGAAGCTGGAGAGGCTGGAGGAAGCTTTAGTGAATCAGTTACATAGAATAACATAGGAACTGGTGAAGCTGGAGAGGCCGGAGGGAGCTTTAGTGAATCAGTTACATAGAATAACATAGGAACTGGTGAAGCTGGAGAGGCTGGAGGGAGCTTTAGTGAATCAGTTACATAGAATAACATAGGAACTGGTGAAGCTGGAGAGGCTGGAGGAAGCTTTAGTGAATCAGTTACATAGAATATTACAGGAACTGGTAAAGCTGGAGAGGCTGGAGGGAGCTTTAGTGAATCAGTTACATAGAATAACATAGGGAGGAGGCGGGGTGAGCGGCTGACCAAGATGGCCGCACATCACTGAAGCTCTTCATGCGAGCTGGGCATTAAAGCTCATAACTGTCGAAAGCCTTGAGCTACTGAGGTATAGGACCTTCACTTAGGCTCCGGATTACTTGTGGAACACCCGGTATGACTTTGGTTCAGTTTTACTTGATTTTGCTGATGACGCTGGAGCCGCACTTTGCAAACCCACAAGGTCTTTTTACACTGCGTCATGGATTATCGCAGCTAAGCGTTCACACAGATGCATATCTAAAAGGACCCACAAGTTGAACCGGACCAGTCCTTAAAAAAAATAAAGGTGAACTCTATACTTTTAAGTAGTGGTAACGCTCTATGGGGTGATATATTAACCTCGGTGCCTTAACAGCTACTCACTAAAATCCCAGACTGGGTAGTGTTCTTGAAATTTTCTTGCATACATCGGTCTGACCAGAGATGCAATAATGCAGTAATAGGCAGAATTCGTGCTGAGGGTATACCTTTCCTTTCTACTCATCTTACTAGACTTTGTTTTGCAGTATGTAACAGTCCATTTCTGCTGAAGTAAATAAAAAGTGACAAAATCCCTGGCATAGTTTGCACACATGTATTTGAGCTGAGATACAGCAAGGAAGTAATTGACAGAGTTTATACTGAAGGTTTACCTCTCCTCCCTACTTATCTTGCTGGATTTTATTTTGCTGTAAATGGCAGGACATTTATGTTGAAGTGAATTAAATACTGTACAACCTCTGTCATAAGTTACCGGTTGGGAGACTGTTTTGTGTCTTGGCTTTAAAATAGTGTACACCCTCCTCCTCCTTTTCCCACTGTTCCTGGTAGCAGTGGGTCATATCCAATACCTTTTCCCATGATGGCTCTGTGAGAGCATTAGCCCTAAGGAGTGGTGTACTACTATAGCAGTTTTGAACTTTCTCCTATAACAGCCATATTTAGCATCTCCTCCAAATCCCTTCAGTATGTCACAAAGGAAATTAACCAGGAGTGATAAATCTCAAAAATTACCACCAACAGCCCAGGGAGCTATGAGCTCTTTTTTCAAGCAAGCTGATAAACATGAACCTAATAAAGACCCTGATATAATGTCTACTTCTCAGGATGAAAGCTCATGTGAGGCCGCAGATGCCGCAATGGAGTTACAGCCTAAAACTATTGAAATGGGAAAAGATGATATTATTACATACAGCGCTACGGAAGCCCTTATAGAACAGGTTAAGACGTGTATTAAGAATGAGTGTGCAGGCCTGAAAAAAGACATCTCTGAATTGTGCTATAGGGTTGATACTCTGGAGGAACATGAATATGTGTCATCCCAAAAAATTGCAAATCTCTCCTCTAAAGCTTTCCAACATCATCATTGCATGCTAGACTTAGAAGACAAATTGGACGACTTAGAGAATCGCTCTACGAGGAGTAACTTACGATTCAGAGGAATTCCTGAATCTGTGCAAGGAAAGGAGGTTCAGGACTATCTACAGTCTTTCTTCACAGATCTAATAAAGAACAATTCAGGAACTTTATCTGACATTATACTAGATAGGGCCCATAGATCCTTACGCCCTAAACCATCTGAAGGCTCACCTCCTCGTGATATCATTGTCCATTTCCAAAATTTTCAACACAGGGAAACTATATACAATTATTCAAGAAAACAAACATCCAATCTACCAAGCCCAACCAGACACAATGGGGTTTGTACTCTGATTAAACGCAACACATCATTTGATCTACTACAGCAATTTAACTACACTGAAGGCAGGATCCTGATACTTGTAGGCCTTTACTATGGCAAACCCATTACACTTGCAAACATTTATGCCCCAATTAGACCTACTATGGTGGTGTATGGTCTTTCCGACGGCGCTAACTTACAAGACTTTAGCTCCTATAACGAGAGGGTCTCTAGATACCCAAGAGGGAGTTAGACGGAATAGTTTAGTGTTTAGGAGCGCCTATTCAAAGGCTAAGTCTAATGAGGGTATAGATAAAAGTACGTCGTTATATATACCAGCACAAGGAGCCCAAGAGTGTAGAGGATATTTATAAGTTTAATGTAGTATTTAAATTAACAAATTTATTAAGGCAATAGCTTGGTGTCTATGGTTGCAAACAGATTTATATAAGCATAAAAGTATATGGATCCATATCACTTAATAGATAAACAATAATTAGAAACATTCACTGGTGTACTGTATCTGATAAAATCAATTTTACAGTCTGTGATAAAACTGGTTTGGGTGAAGTCAAAGAGATGTATCAATGATACAGTAAAATACAGTAAAAGATGTACAGCTGATACAGTAAAATACAATAAAGTAAAATACAATAAAATACAAAAATAATGCAATAAAATACAAAAATAATGCAATAAAATACAGGAATGGTGTAAAAAAAAAAAAGAGCAGCAGATGGGGATAGGTCGTGTGACCTAGGATAAAAACATATATGTGAAGGATGTTTTCCTGATTTAATATGAGAAAAAAATGTGAAAAAATGTGATAATCTTCTAGAAAAATAAAGTAAAGTAAAAATGTGATAATCTTTTAAAAAAATAAAGTGAAATGTTGTTTTTAGCCTGATGAAGGATGTGATAAAAATGTGTGTGAGTCCCCTCGTGAGAAGTCAAAAAGTGTCCAAAATTAAGTCAATAATCCGCAAAAGAGTCACTCATAAAAAACAAAATGTCAAAGAAATGAAATCCAAAAGAATTTAGTAGTGATATTGTGATGTCCAATAAAAATCAAAAATGCCACCTGTGTTTATGGATCAAACTGTGAATAGCTGAAAAAAATATATAGAAATCCAACTGACCAATTTCTTGAAAATATTGGATATATGAAACAATGAATAAAAAAAGGTTTATAAAAAAGGTTTATAAAAAATATAAGACGATCCAATCCCTGTGGAAAAAGAAAAATACAACATAGAGCAGTATCGTTTAAAATACGTTTGCACAAGTAGAAATAAAACTCACCATATATGCCAACGCGTTTCGGCCCACCAATAGGGCCTTTATCGGCACAAACCAAACTAGTATAAAGCAAGCACTCTCACCAACCATATATCAGTCTTGATAAAGGCCCTATTGGTGGGCCGAAACGCGTTGGCATATATGGTGAGTTTTATTTCTACTTGTGCAAACGTATTTTAAACGATACTGCTCTATGTTGTATTTTTCTTTTTCCACAGGGATTGGATCGTCTTATATTTTTTATAAACCTTTTTTATAAACCTTTTTTTATTCATTGTTTCATATATCCAATATTTTCAAGAAATTGGTCAGTTGGATTTCTATATATTTTTTTCAGCTATTCACAGTTTGATCCATAAACACAGGTGGCATTTTTGATTTTTATTGGACATCACAATATCACTACTAAATTCTTTTGGATTTCATTTCTTTGACATTTTGTTTTTTATGAGTGACTCTTTTGCGGATTATTGACTTAATTTTGGACACTTTTTGACTTCTCACGAGGGGACTCACACACATTTTTATCACATCCTTCATCAGGCTAAAAACAACATTTCACTTTATTTTTTTAAAAGATTATCACATTTTTACTTTACTTTATTTTTCTAGAAGATTATCACATTTTTTCACATTTTTTTCTCATATTAAATCAGGAAAACATCCTTCACATATATGTTTTTATCCTAGGTCACACGACCTATCCCCATCTGCTGCTCTTTTTTTTTTTACACCATTCCTGTATTTTATTGCATTATTTTTGTATTTTATTGCATTATTTTTGTATTTTATTGTATTTTACTTTATTGTATTTTACTGTATCAGCTGTACATCTTTTACTGTATTTTACTGTATCATTGATACATCTCTTTGACTTCACCCAAACCAGTTTTATCACAGACTGTAAAATTGATTTTATCAGATACAGTACACCAGTGAATGTTTCTAATTATTGTTTATCTATTAAGTGATATGGATCCATATACTTTTATGCTTATATAAATCTGTTTGCAACCATAGACACCAAGCTATTGCCTTAATAAATTTGTTAATTTAAATACTACATTAAACTTATAAATATCCTCTACACTCTTGGGCTCCTTGTGCTGGTATATATAACGACGTACTTTTATCTATACCCTCATTAGACTTAGCCTTTGAATAGGCGCTCCTAAACACTAAACTATTCCAATTAGACCTACTCCCTGCTTTTTCCGCAAAGTCGTGAACAAGTTACTTGACATAGCCAAGGGCCCCATCTAGGTGGGGACTTTAATTTTCCTTCAGATCCCGTACTAGATACATCTACAGGCAATTCTTATCTAAGATATTCACAGATTAAGAACAATAATGCATTACTTCATTCACTCAACCTGTTTGACACATTGAGAATAGTACACACTTCCCCTAAAACTATACCTTTTTCTCCCACCCACAACGATTGTATACCAGACTTGACTATATATTTTGTGACCAAGCCTTCCTGATAAATCTTGTTGACTCAAAGATTTTGCATACCTCATGGTCAGATCATAGTCTAGTTAAATCTATCTTTAAATGGACCAATAAACACAGACACAGACTGAATTGGAGACTAAACGAATACATTCTTACAGATAACAAAATCATTGACCAACTAATTAAGTATACAGATGAATACTTCTTATTCAATATCTCCTCTGATACAAGTGTTGCAAATAATTGGGAATCCTACAAGTGCTATATTAGGGGTGTCATTATACAACTAACAGCAAAACTTAAAAAACAGAGATCTGCCCAGTTTGACTCTCTGTCCAGCATTCTCCTAGATAGGGAAAACCAGCATAAAAAAAATCTGAAATCCCTACAAAAACTGACAGAAGTAAAAGAACCTAGAGATAACCTTAATAAATTTCTAATCGAAAATGCACATATGCGGGCAATGACAACTAAAGCTAAATTTTTCGTGGAATCAAATAAGGCAGGTAGAATGCTGGCCAGATTTTTGAAAAAGCAGAGACTCACCTCATATATCCATTCTATTAAACATAACACAGGAGAAACATACACCAAAAATGAAGATATAATTAATAGTTTTGTGACATACTATACCTCACTGTACAATATTAATAATGCAAATGCACCGTTAACTTCCCTGCCAGCCTTGATACAAGTCTTGGAGACTTATAAACAATTCTCTAATTATTCAATAAATATGGAGAAATCCAGCATTATTCCTCTTCATATAAACTCAGCAGAAATAGATTATATTTTACATAAAACTCCCTTCTCTGTCACAAATACCCTTAGATACCTGGGACTGAATATCCCCAAAAAAACCTCAGGATTTGTTCCACGAAAACTACATGATACTTCAAACCAATGGAGTAATTTGAGGAAGTAATTTGAGGAAGCACTTCTTTACAGAAAGAGTGATCAGGAGTAATTTGAGGAAGCACTTCTTTACAGAAAGAGTGATTGATTTATGGAATAAACTTCCTTAAGAGGTAGTAGCAACAAACACTGTGGGGGACTTTAAAAATGCATGGGACAAGCATAAGGCTATCCTACAAACTAGATAAGTTTATACTGTTAGGTAAGGTCGGGCAGACTTGCTTCTTCGGAGGCTATATTTGGGAGAAAGGTTTTACGGGCAGTGGTTCCTTCCATTTAAGTTCCTGCCTTGTCCCTCCCTTCATCCGTGTACTTTAGCTTTGGTATTGGTATCCCACAAGTAATGGATGATCCGTGGACTGGATACACCTTACAAGAGAAAACACAATTTATGCTTACCTGATAAATTTATTTCTCTTGTGGTGTATCCAGTCCACGGCCCGCCCTGTCATTTTAAGGCAGGTAATTTTTAAATTTAAACTACAGTAACCACTGCACCCTATGGTTCCTCCTTTCTCGGCTTGTTTTCGGTCGAATGACTGGCTATGACAGTTAGGGGAGGAGCTATATTACAGCTCTGCTGTGGGTATCCTCTTGCAACTTCCTGTTGGGAATGAGAATATCCCACAAGTAATGGATGATCCGTGGACTGGATACACCACAAGAGAAATAAATTTATCAGGTAAGCATAAATTGTGTTTTCTAGGAAAGAAAGACTTTATATTAGATATTATTTTTTTATGGGAGCAGAGAACATCATAAACCTATAGAGGTAACCCTTCAACACTCGTACAACGCTAGATCATATAATTATCCAGGACACATTTTACTATCTCCAAATATATTAAGTGCAAGGTGGTTCTACTATATCATTCTCTTTTCTTAGCCCCTCTATTTTCGATCCCTATGATCCTTTTTCTGATCCTCTTCTCCTTTCCCCCCTCCTCTCCCCCCCCCCTTTTAATCACTATTAGTAAAGAAGTGCAGTGAATTTAATGGTAGATGTATATTTACTGATCTCTGTTATCTATTTATATGTATGTGTTAATTGTAAAACTGTCAATAAAAACTATTTAAAAGAAAAAAAAAAGAATAACTTAGGAACTGGTGAAGCTGGAGAGGCTGGGGGGAGCTTTAGTGAATCAGTTACGTAGAATAACATAGGAACTAGTGAAGCTGGAGAGGCTGGAGGGAGCTTTAGTGAATCAGTTATGTAGAATAACATAGGAACTAGTGAAGCTGGAGAGGCTGGAGGGAGCTTTAGTGAATCAGTTACGTAGAATAACATAGGAACTGATGAAGCTGGAGAGGCTGGAGGGAGCTTTAGTGAATCAGTTACATAGATTAACATAGGAACCGGTGAAGCTGGAGAGGCTGGAGGGAGCTTTAGTGAATCAGTTACATAGAATAACATAGGAACTGGTGTAGTTGGAGAGGAAGGAGAGAGCTTTAGTGAATCAGTTACATAGAATAATATAGGAACTGGTGAAGCTGGAGGGGCTGGAGGGAGCTTTAGTGAATCAGTTACATAAAATAACATAGGAACTGGTGAAGCTGGAGGGGCTGGAGGGAGCTTTAGTGAATCAGTTACATAGAATAACATAGCAACTGGAGAGGCTGGAGGGAGCTTTAGTGAATCAGTTACATAGAATAACATAGGAACTGATGAAGCTGGAGAGGCTGGAGGGAGCTTTAGTGAATCAGTTACCTAGAATAACATAGGAACTGGTGAAACTGGAGAGGCTGTAGGGAGCTTTAGTGAATCAGTTACATAGAATAACATAGGAACTGGTGAAGCTGGAGAGGCTGGAGGGAGCTTTAGTGAATCAGTTACATAGAATAACATAGGAGCTGGTGAAGCTGGAGAGGCTGGAGGGAGCTTTAGTGAATCAGTTACATAGAATAACATAGGAACTGGTGAAGCTGGAGAGGCTGGAGAGAGCTTTAGTGAATCAGTTACATAGAATAACATAGGAACTGGTGAAGTTGGAGAGGATGGAGGGAGCTTTAGTGAATCAGTTACATAGAATAACATAGGAACTGGTGAAGCTGGAGAGGCTGGAGGGAGCTTTAGTGAATCAGTTACATAGAATAACATAGGAACTGGTGAAGCTGGAGAGGCTGGAGAGAGCTTTAGTGAATCAGTTACATAGAATAACATAGGAACTAATGAAGCTGGAGAGGCTGGAGGGAGCTTTAGTGAATCCGTTACACAGAATAACATAGGAACTGGTGAAGCTGGAGAGCCTAGAGGGAGCTTTAGTGAATCAGTTACATAGAATAACATAGGAACTGGTGAAGCTGTAGATGCTGGAGGGAGCTTTAGTGAATCAGTTACATAGAATAACATAGGAACTGGAGAAGCTGGAGAGGCTGGAGGGAGCTTTAGTGAATCAGTTACATAGAATAACATAGGAACTGGTGAAGCTGGAGAGGCTGGAGGGAACTTTAGTGAATCAGTTACATAGAATAACATAGGAACTGGTGAAGCTGGAGCGGCTGGAGGGAGGTTTAGTGAATCAGTTACATAGAATAACATAGGAACTGGAGAAGCTGGAGAGAGCTTTAGTGAATCAGTTACATAGAATAACATAGGAACTGGTGAAGCTGGAGAGAGCTTTAGTGAATCCGTTACATAGAATAACATAGGAACTGGTGAAGCTGGAGAGGCTGGAGGGAGCTTTAGTGAATCAGTTACATAGAATAACATAGGAACTAGTGAAGCTGGAGAGGCTGGAGGGAGCTTTAGTGAATCCGTTACATAGAATAACATAGGAACTGGAGAAGCTGGAGAGAGCTTTAGTGAATCAGTTACATAGAATAACATAGGAACTGGTGAAGCTGGAGAGAGCTTTAGTGAATCAGTTACATAGAATAACATAGGAACTGGTGTAGCTGGAGAGGTAGGAGAGAGCTTTAGTGAATCAGTTACATAGAATAATATAGGAACTGGTGAAGCTGGAGGGAGCTTTAGTGAATCAGTTACATAGAATAACCTAGGAACTGGTGAAGCTGGAGGGAGCTTTAGTGAATCAGTTACATAAAATAACATAGGAACTGGTGAAGCTGGAGGGGCTGGAGGGAGCTTTAGTGAATCAGTTACATAGAATAACATAGCAACTGGTGAAGCTGGAGAGGCTGGAGGGAGCTTTAGTGAATCAGTTACATAGAATAACATAGGAACTGATGAAGCTGGAGAGGCTGGAGGGAGCTTTAGTGAATCAGTTACATAGAATAACATAGGAACTGGTGAAGCTGGAGAAGCTGGAGGGAGGTTCAGTGAATCAGTTACATAGCATAACATAGGAACTGGTGAAGCTGGAGAGGCTGGAGGGAGCTTTAGTGAATCAGTTACATAGAATAACATAGGAACTGGGGAAGCTGTAGAGGTTTGAGGGAGGTTTAGTGAATCAGTTACATAGAATAACATAGGAACTGCTGAAGCTGGAGAGGATGGAGGGAGCTTTAGTGAATCAGTTACATAGAATAACATAGGAACTGGTGAAGCTGGAGAGGCTGGATGGAGCTTTAGTGAATCAGTTACATAGAATAACATAGGAACTGGTGAAGCTGGAGAGGCTGGAGAGAGCTTTAGTGAATCAGTTACATAGAATAACATAGGAACTAATGAAGCTGGAGAGGCTGGAGGGAGCTTTAGTGAATCCGTTACACAGAATAACATAGGAACTGGTGAAGCTGGAGAGCCTAGAGGGAGCTTTAGAGAATCAGTTACATAGAATACCATAGGAACTGGTGAAGCTAGAGAGGCTGGAGGGAGCTTTAGTGAATCAGTTACATAGAATAACATAGGAACTGGAGAGGCTGGAGGGAGCTTTAGTGAATCAGTTACATAGAATAACATAGGAACTGGTGAAGCTGGAGAGGCTGGAGGGAGCTTTAGTGAATCAGTTACATAGAATAGCATAGCAACTAGTGAAGCTGGAGAGGCTGGAGGGAGCTTTAGTGAATCAGTTACATAGAATAACATAGGAACTCG
The DNA here is from genome assembly GCF_027579735.1 of Bombina bombina. Classification (NCBI taxonomy): domain Eukaryota; kingdom Metazoa; phylum Chordata; class Amphibia; order Anura; family Bombinatoridae; genus Bombina; species Bombina bombina. The sequence continues at coordinate 19,721,373 of NC_069505.1, forward strand.
TGAATCTAAAGAGGTGGGAAGGAGGTTTAGTGAATCAGTTACGTAGAACAACATAGGAACTGGTGAAGTAGGAGAGGCTGGAGGGAGCTTTAGTGAATCAGTTACATAGAATAACATAGGGACTGGTGAAGCAGGATAGGCTGGAGGGAGCTTTAGTGAATCAGTTACATAGAATAACATAGGAACTGGTGACGCTGGAGAGGCTGGAGGGAGCTTTAGTGAATCAGTTACATAGAATAACATAGGAACTGGTGAAGCTGGAGAGGCTGTAGGGAGCTTTAGTGAATCAGTTACATAGAATAATATAGGAACTGGTGAAACTAGAGAGGCTGGAGGGAGCTTTAGTGAATCAGTTACATAGAATAACACAGGAACTGGTGACGCTGGAGAGGCTGGAGGGAGCTTTAGTGAATCAGTTACATAGAATAACATAGGAACTGGTGAAGCTGGAGAGGCTGTAGGGAGCTTTAGTGAATCAGTTACATAGAATAACACAGGAACTGGTGAAGCTGGAGAGGCTAGAGTGAGCTTTAGTGAATCAGTTACTTAGAATAACATAGGAACTGGTGAAGCTGGAGAGGCTGGAGTGAGCTTAAGTGAATCAGTTACATAGAATAACATAGGAACAGGTAAAGCTGGAGAGGCTGGAAGGAGCTTTAGTTAATCAGTTACATAGAATAACATAGGAACTGGTGAAGCTGGATATACTGGAGGGAGCTTTAGTGAATCAGTTACATAGAATAACATAGGAACTGGTGAAGCTGGAGAGGCTAGAGGGAGCTTTAGTGAATCAATTACATAGAATAACACAGGAACTGGTGAAGCTGGAGAGGCTGGAGGGAGCTTTAGTGAATCAGTTACTTAGAATAACATAGGAACTGGTGAAGCTGGAGAGGCTGGAGGGAGCTTTAGTGAATCAGGTACACAGAATAACATAGGAACTGGTGAGGCTGGAGAGGATGGAAGGAGCTTTAGTGAATCAGTTACATAGAATAACATAGGAACTGGTGAAGCTGGAGAGGCTGGAGGGAGCTTTAGTGAATCAGTTACATGGAATAACATAGGAACTGGAGAAGCTGGAGAGAGGTTTAGTGAATCAGTTACATAGAATAACATAAGAACTGGTGAAGCTGGAGGGAGCTTTAGTGAATCAGTTACATAAAATAACATAGGAACTGGTGAAGCTGGAGGGGCTGGAGGGAGCTTTAGTGAATCAGTTACATAGAATAACATAGCAACTGGAGAGGCTGGAGGGAGCTTTAGTGAATCAGTTACATAGAATAACATAGGAACTGATGAAGCTGGAGAGGCTGGAGGGAGCTTTAGTGAATCAGTTACATAGAATAACATAGGAACTGGTGAAGATGGAGAGGCTGGAGGGAGCTTTAGTGAATTAGTTAAATAGAATAACATAGGAACTGGTGAAGATGGAGAGGCTGGAGGGAGCTTTAGTGAATTAGTTACATAGAATAACATAGGAACTGGTGAAGTAGGAGAGGCTGGAGGGAGCTTTAGTGAATCCGTTACATAGAATAACATAGGAACTGGTGACGCTGGAGAGGCTGGAGGGAGCTTTAGTGAATCCGTTACATAGAATAACATAGGAACTGGTGACGCTGGAGAGGCTGGAGGGAGCTTTAGTGAATCAATTACATAGAATAACATAGGAACTGGTGAAGCTGGAGAGGCTGGAGGGAGCTTTAGTGAATCAGTTACATAGAATAGCATAGCAACTAGTGAAGCTGGAGAGGCTGGAGGGAGCTTTAGTGAATCAGTTACATAGAATAACATAGGAACTGGTGAAGCTGGAGAGGCTGTAGGGAGCTTTAGTGAATCAGTTACATAGAATAACATAGGAACTGGTGAAGCTGGAGAGGCTGGAGGGAGCTTTAGTGAATCGGTTACATAGAATAACATAGGAACTGGTGAGGCTGGAGAGGATGGAAGGACCTTTAGTGAATCAGTTACATAGAATAACATAGGAACTGGTGATGCTGGAGAGGCTGGAGGGAACATTAGTGAATCAGTTACATAGAATAACATAGGAACTGGTAAAGCTGGAAAGGCTGGAGGGAACATTAGTGAATCAGTTACATAGAATAACATAGGAACTGGTGAAGCTGGAGAGGCTGGAGTAAACTTTAGTGAATCAGTTACATAGAATAACATAGGAACTGGTGAAGCTGGAGAGGCTGGAGGGAGCTTTAGTGAATCAGTTACATAGAATAACATAGGAACAGGTGAAGCTGGAGAGGCTGGAGGGAGCTTTAGTGAATCAGTTACATAGAATAACATAGAAATAGGTGAAGCTGGAGAGGCTGGAGGGAGGTTTAGTGAATCAGTTACATAGAATAACATATGAACTGGTGACGCTGGAGAGGCTGGAGGGAGCTTTAGTGTATCAGTTACATAGAATAACATAGAAATAGGTGAAGCTGGAGAGTCTGGAGGGAGATTTAGTGAATCAGTTACATAGAATAACATAGGAACTGGTGAGGCTAGAGAGGCTGGAGGGAGCTTTAGTGAATCAGTTACATAGAATTACATAGAAATAGGTGAAGCTGGAGAGGCTGGAGGGAGCTTTAGTGAATCAGTTACTTAGAATATAATAGAAATAGGTGAAGCTGGAGAGGCTGGAGGGAACTTTAGTGAATCAGTTACATAGACTAACATAGGAACTGGTGAAGCTGGAGAGGCTGGAGGGAGCTTTAGTGAATCAGTTACATAGGATAAAATAGAAATAGTTGAAGCTGGAGAGGCTGGAGGGAACTTTAGTGAATCAGTTACATAGAATAACATAGGAACTGGTGTAGCTGGAGAGGTAGGAGAGAGCTTTAGTGAATCAGTTACATAGAATAATATAGGAACTGGTGAAGCTGGAGGGGCTGGAGGGAGCTTTAGTGAATCAGTTACATAAAATAACATAGGAACTGGTGAAGCTGGAGGGGCTGGAGGGAGCTTTAGTGAATCAGTTACATAGAATAACATAGCAACTGGAGAGGCTGGAGGGAGCTTTAGTGAATCAGTTACATAGAATAACATAGGAACTGATGAAGCTGGAGAGGCTGGAGGGAGCTTTAGTGAATCAGTTACCTAGAATAACATAGGAACTGGTGAAGCTGGAGAAGCTGGAGGGAGGTTCAGTGAATCAGTTACATAGCATAACATAGGAACTGGTGAAGCTGGAGAGGCTGGAGGGAGCTTTAGTGAATCAGTTACATAGAATAACATAGGAACTGGGGAAGCTGGAGAGGTTTGAGGGAGGTTTAGTGAATCAGTTACATAGAATAACATAGGAACTTCTGAAGCTGGAGAGGATGGAGGGAGCTTTAGTGAATCAGTTACATAGAATAACATAGGAACTGGTGAAGCTGGAGAGGCTGGAGGGAGCTTTAGTGAATCAGTTACATAGAATAACATAGGAACTGGTGAAGCTGGAGAGGCTGGAGAGAGCTTTAGTGAATCAGTTACATAGAATAACATAGGAACTAATGAAGCTGGAGAGGCTGGAGGGAGCTTTAGTGAATCCGTTACACAGAATAACATAGGAACTGGTGAAGCTGGAGAGCCTAGAGGGAGCTTTAGAGAATCAGTTACATAGAATAACATAGGAACTGGTGAAGCTGGAGAGGCTGGAGGGAGCTTTAGTGAATCAGTTACATAGAATAACATAGGAACTGGAGAGGCTGGAGGGAGCTTTAGTGAATCAGTTACATAGAATAACATAGGAACTGGTGAAACTAAAGAGGTGGGAAGGAGGTTTAGTGAATCAGTTACGTAGAACAACATAGGAACTGGTGAAGTAGGAGAGGCTGGAGGGAGCTTTAGTGAATCAGTTACATAGAATAACATAGGGACTGGTGAAGCAGGAGAGGCTGGAGGGAGCTTTAGTGAATCAGTTACATAGAATAACATAGGAACTGGTGACGCTGGAGAGGCTGGAGGGAGCTTTAGTGAATCAGTTACATAGAATAACATAGGAACTGGTGAAGCTGGAGAGGCTGTAGGGAGCTTTAGTGAATCAGTTACATAGAATAACACAGGAACTGGTGAAGCTGGAGAGGCTAGAGTGAGCTTTAGTGAATCAGTTACTTAGAATAACATAGGAACTGGTGAAGCTGGAGAGGCTGGAGTGAGCTTAAGTGAATCAGTTACATAGAATAACATAGGAACAGGTAAAGCTGGAGAGTCTGGAAGGAGCTTTAGTTAATCAGTTACATAGAATAACATAGGAACTGGTGAAGCTGGATATACTGGAGGGAGCTTTAGTGAATCAGTTACATAGAATAACATAGGAACTGGTGAAGCTGGAGAGGCTAGAGGGAGCTTTAGTGAATCAATTACATAGAATAACACAGGAACTGGTGAAGCTGGAGAGGCTGGAGGGAGCTTTAGTGAATCAGTTACTTAGAATAACATAGGAACTGGTGAAGCTGGAGAGGCTGGAGGGAGCTTTAGTGAATCAGGTACACAGAATAACATAGGAACTGGTGAGGCTGGAGAGGATGGAAGGAGCTTTAGTGAATCAGTTACATAGAATAACATAGGAACTGGTGAAGCTGGAGAGGCTGGAGGGAGCTTTAGTGAATCAGTTACATCGAATAACATAGGAACTGGAGAAGCTGGAGAGAGCTTTAGTGAATCAGTTACATGGAATAACATAGGAACTGGTGAAGCTGGAGAGGCTGGAGGGAGCTTTAGTGAATTAGTTACATAGAATAACATAGGAACTGGTGAAGCTGGAGAGGCTGGAGGGAGCTTTAGTGAATTAGTTACATAGAATAACATAGGAACTGGTGAGGCTGGAGAGGCTGGAAGGGGCTTTAGTGAATCGGTTACATGGAATAACATAGGAACTGGTAAAGCTGGAGGGAGCTTTAGTGAATCAGTTACATAGAATAACATAGGAACTGGTGAAGCTGGAGAGGCTGGAGAGAGTTTAGTGAATCAGTTACATTGAAAAACATACGAACTGGTGAACCTGGAGAGGCAGGAGGGAGCTTTAGTGAATCAGTTACATAGAATAAAATAGTAACAGGTGAAGCTGGAGAGGCTGGAGGGAGCTTTAGTGAATCAGTTACATAGAATAACATAGAAATAGGTGAAGCTGGAGAGGCTGGAGGGAGCTTTAGTGAATCAGTTACATAGAATAACATAGAAATAGGTGAAGCTGGAGAGGCTGGTGGGAGCTTTAATGAATCCGTTACATAGAATAACATAGAAACTGGTGATGCTGGAGAGGCTGGAGGGAGCTTTAGTGAATCAGTTACATAGAATAACATAGAAATAGGTGAAGCTGGAGAGGCTGGAGGGAGCTTTAGTGAATCAGTTACATAGACTAACATAGAAATAGGTGAAGCTGGAGAGGCTGGAGGGAACTTTAGTGAATCAGTTATATAGAATAACAAAGGAACTGGTGAAGCTGGAGAGGTTGGAGGGAACTTTAGTTAATCAGTTACATAGGATAACATAGAAATAGGTGAAGCTGGAGAGGCTGGAGGGAACTTTAGTGAATCAGTTACATACAATAACATAGGAACTGGTGAAGGTGGAGAGGCTGGAGAGAGCTTTAGTGAATCAGTTACATAGAATAGCATAGGAACTGGTGAGGCTGGAGAGAGGTTTAGTGAATCAGTTACATAGAATAACATAGGAACTGGTGAAGCTGGAGAGGCTGGAGGGAGCTTTAGTGAATCAGTTACATAGAATGACATTGGGACTGCTGAAGCTGGAGAGACTGGAGGGAGCTTTAGTGAATCAGTTACATAGAATAACATAGGAACTGGTGAAGCTGGAGAGGCTGGAGAGAGCTTTAGTGAATCAGTTACATAGAATAACATAGGAACTGGTGTAGCTGGAGAGGCTGGAGGGAGCTTTAGTGAATCAGTTACATAGAATAACATAGGAACTGGTGAAGCTGGAGAGGCGGGAGGGAGCTTTAGTGAATCAGTTACATAGAATAACATAGGAACTGGTGAAGCTGGAGAGGCTGGAGGGAGCTTTAGTGAATCGGTTACACAGAATAACATAGGGACTGGTAAAGCTGGAGAGGCTGGAGGGAGCTATAGTGAATCAGTTACATAGAATAACATAGGAACCGGTGAAGCTGGAGAGGCTGGAGGGAGCTTTAGTGAATCAGTTACATAGAATAACATAGGAACTGGTGAAGCTGGAGAGGCTGGAGGGAGCTTTAGTGAATCAGTTACATAGAATAACATAGGAACTGGTGAGGCTGGAGAGGATGGAAGGAGCTTTAGTGAATCAGTTACATAGAATAACATAGGAACTAGTGAAGCTGGAAAGGCTGGAGGGAAAATTAGTGAATCAGTTACATAGAATAACATAGGAACTAGTGAAGCTGGAGAGGCTGGAGGGAGCTTTAGTTAATCAGTTACATAGAATAACATAGGAACTGGTGAAGCTGGAGAGGCTGAAGGGAGCTTTAGTGAATCAGTTACATAGAATAACACAGGAACTGGTGGAGCTGGAGAGGCTGTAGGGAGCTTTAGTGAATCAGTTACATAGAATAACACAGGAACTGGTGAAGCTGGAGAGGCTGTAGGGAGCTTTAGTGAATCAGTTACATAGAATAAGATAGGAACTGGTGAAGCTGGAGAGGCTGGAGGGATTTTTAGTGAATCAGTTACATAGAATAACATAGGAACTGGTGAGGCTGGAAGGAGCTTTAGTGAATCAGTTACATAGAATAACAGGAACTGGTGACGCTGGAGAGGCTGGAGGGAGCTTTAGTGAATCAGTTACACAGAATAACATAAAAACTGGTGAAGCTGGAGGGGCTGGAGGGAGCTTTAGTGAATCAGTTACATAGAATAACATAGGAACTGGTGAAGCTGGAGAGGCTGGAGGGAGCTTTAGTGAATCAGTTACATAGAATAACATAGGAACTGGTAAAGCTGGAGAGGCTGGAGAGAGCTTTAGTGAATCAGTTACATAGAATAACATAGGAACTGGTGAACCTCGAGAGGCTGGAGGGAGCTTTAGTGAATCAGTTACATAGAATAACATAGGAAAAGGTGAAGCTGGAGAGGCTGGAGGGAGCTTTAGTGAATCAGTTACATAGAATAACATAGAAATAGGTGAAGCTGGAGAGGCTGGAGGGAGCTTTAGTGAATCAGTTACAAAGAATAACATAGAAATAGGTGACGCTGGAGAGGCTAGAGGGAGCTTTAGTGAATCAGTTACATAGAATAACATAGGAACTGGTGAAGCTGGAGAGGCTGGAGGGAGCTTTAGTGAATCAGTTACATAGAATAACATAGGAACTGGTGATGCTGGAGAGGCTGGAGGGAGTTTTAGTGAATCAGTTACATAGAATAACATAGGAACTGGTGAGGCTGGAGGGAGCTTTAGTGAATCAGTTACATAGAATAACATAGGAACTGGTGAAGCTTGAGGGGCTGGAGGGAGCTTTAGTGAATCAGTTACATAGAATAACATAGGAACTGGTGATGCTGGAGAGGCTGAAGGGAACCTTAGTAAATCAGTTACATACAATAACATAGGAACTGGTAAAGCTGGAGAGGCTGAAGGGAGCTTTAGTGAATCGGTTACATAGAATAACATAGGAACTGGTGAAGCTGGAGAGGCTGGAGGGAGATTTAGTGAATCAGTTACATAGAATACCATAGGAACTGGTGATGCTGGAGAGGCTGGAGGGAGCTTTAGTGAATCAGTTACATAGAATAACATAGAAATAGGCGAAGCTGGAGAGGCTGGAGGGAGCTTTAAGTGAATCAGTTACATAGAATAACAAAGGAACTGGTGAAGCTAGAGAGGCTGGAGGGAGCTTTAGTGAATCAATTACATAGGATAACATAGAAATATGTAAGCTGGAGAGGCTGGAGGGAATCTTAGTGAATCAGTTATATACAATAACATAGGAACTGGTGAAGGTGGAGAGGCTGGAGAGAGCTTTAGTGAATTAGTTACATACAATAACAGGAACTGGTGAAGGTGGAGAGGCTGGAGAGAGCTTTAGTGAATCAGTTACATAGAATAGCATAGGAACTGGTGAAGCTGTTACATAGAATAACAATAGGCACTGGTAATGCTGGAGAGGCTGGAGGGAGCTTTAGTGAATCGGTTACATAGAATAAGATAGGAACTGGGGAAGCTCGAAAGGCTGGGGGGAGCTTTAGTGAATCAGTTACATAGAATAACATAGGAACTTCTGAAGCTGGAGAGCCTGGAGGGAGCTTTAGTGAATCAGTTACATAGAATAACAGGGGCTGGTGAAGCTGGAGAGGCTGGAGGGAGCTTTAGTGAATCAGTTACATAGAATAACATAGGAACTGGTGAAGCTGGAGAGGCTGGAGGGAGCTTTAGTGAATCAGTTACATAGAATAATATAGGAACTGGTGAAGCTGGAGAGGCTGGAGGGAGATTTAGTGAATCAGTTACATAGAATAACACAGGAACTGGTGAAGCTGGAGGGGCTGGAGGGAGCTTTAGTGAATCAGTTACATAGAATAACATAGGAACTGGTGAGGCTGGAGAGGCTGGAGGGAGCTTTAGTGAATCAGTTACATAGAATATCATATGAACTTGTGAGGATGGAAGGAGCTTTAGTGAATCAGTTACATAGAATAACATAGAAATAGGTGAAGCTGGAGAGGCTGGAGGGCACTTTAGTGAATCAGTTACATAGAATAACATAGGAACTGGTGAAGCTGGAGAGGCTGGAGGGAGCTTTAGTATATCAGTTACATAGGATAACATAGAAATAGGTGAAGCTGGAGAGGCTGGAGGGAGCTTTAGTGAATTAGGTACATAGAATGACATAGGGACTGGTGAAGGTGGAGAGGCTGGAGAGAGCTTTAGTGAATCAGTTACATAGAATAGCATAGAAACTGGTGAAGCTGTTACATAGAATAGCAATAGGCACTGGTAAAGCTGGAGAGGCTGGAGGGAGCTTTAGTGAATCGGTTACATAGAATAAGATAGGAACTGGTGAAGCTTGAGAGGCTGGAGTAAGCTTTAGTGAATCAGTTACACAGAATAACATAGTAACTGGTGAAGCTGGAGAGCCTGGAGGGAGCTTTAGTGAATCAGTTACATAGAATAACATAGTAACTGGTGAAGCTGGAGAGCCTGGAGGGAGCTTTAGTGAATCAGTTACATAGAATAACATAGAAATAGTTGAAGTTGGAGAGGCTGGAGGGAGCTTTAGTGAATCAGTTACATAGAATCACATAGAAATAGGTGAAGCTGGAGAGGCTGGAGGGAGCTTTAGTGAATCAGTTACATGGAATAACATAGGAACTGGTGATGCTGGAGAGGCTGGAGGGAGCTGTAGTGAATCAGTTACATAGAATAACATAGAAATAGGTGAAGTTGGAGAGGCTGAAGGGATCTTTAGTGAATCAGGTACATAGAATAACATAGGAACTGGTGAAGGTGGAGAGGCTGGAGAGAGCTTTAGTGAATCAGTTACATAGAATAGCATAGAAACTGGTGAAGCTGTTACATAGAATAATAATGGGCACTGATAAAGTTGGAGAGGCTGGAGGGAGCTTTAGTGAATCGGTTACATAGAATAGGATAGGAACTGGTGAAGCTTGAGAGGCTGGAGTAAGCTTTAGTGAATCAGTTACACAGAATAACATAGGAACTGGTGAAGCTGGAGGGGCTGGAGGGAGCTTTAGTGAATCAGTTACATAGAATAACATAATAACTGGTGAAGCTGGAGAGGCTGGAGGGAGCTTTAGTGAATCAGTTACATAGAATAACATAGGAACTGGTGAAGCTGGAGAGGCTGGAGGGAGCTTTAGGGAATCAGTTACATAGAATAACATAGGAACTGGTGAACCTGGAGAGGCTGGAGAGAGCTTTAGTGAATCAGTTACATCGAATAACATAGGAACAGGTGAAGCTGGAGAGGCTGGAGGGAGCTTTAGTGAATCAGTTACATAGAATAACATAGGAACTGGTGAAGCTGGAGAGGCTGGAGGGAGCTTTAGTGAATCAGTTACATAGTATAACATTGTTACGGTTACCCTTAGTCTCGCTGAGAGATGGACCGCTTAGTAGCCTGGATTCCTATTGCTGAAGAGGGGAGAAACTGCTTTCCATAGTATTCTATATGAGTCTCGCAAATGTAGAATAATCCCCCTTAGCTGTAGTACAGCTAGGATACCCTTCTGCCCACAAAAACGAGTCAACGCTGCGATTGAGGGACAACCAAGAACTGAGGACTGGGATGCCCAGCCTGCTTTTTATTTAGGTTACATGCACACAGGGCACTCCCAGGGGGGGAAGCATTAAATCCCCCATCACACATTTAGACAAAGCCCTTGGACAGGCCACCGCAGATAACAAGTACACACAAGAAAACAATTGAGTCCTTATCACCTAGCAGTGAATGCTTATCACAAACTTAATTACAGTACACAATATGCTAGGAAACCTGCCTCAGAAAATAGTTTTCTCAAAACTGAACAGAGTTAACCCTTTATGAAATGATACTTGTTACAGTTTTCTTGGAGCCCTTCTTAGGCGCTGGCTTGGCTGGTTCAGGCATTGCTGCTGGGAAATAAGTTTCTTCACAACAAAATAACTAATGCTTCTGTAACAGTGCTCCCTTTCTGTGGAACACTCTGGCAGACACGGTCTGACCCCTTTTCGGGGCAGACTAAGGCTGTCCAGACCGCTGGTTATGCGGGGCTGAGGTCGGTTTGTCTGGACAACCCGTCGGCGTTGCCATTCTGTTTCCCAGGTCTGTAAGTAATGGTGAAATTGAAGGGTTGCAACGATAAACTCCAACGTAATAGCCTGCCATTATCTCCAGAGACCCGGTTCAGCCACACCAACGGGTTATGGTCGGTGACCAGAGTGAACTCCTGCCCATATAAATAGGGAGTCAATTTCTTTAATGCCCACACCAAAGCCAAACACTCCTTTTCGACCGCTGCATAGCTGACTTCGCGGGGCAGGAGCTTCCGGCTGATGTAGGCAACTGGATGCTCCCCTCCATCTTCGCCTACTTGGCTGAGGACGGCTCCCAGCCCGAACATGGAAGCATCTGTATGGACGATAAAACGTTTGTTAAGGGCTGGAGCCGCCAAGACAGGAGCGTTAATTAGAGCATTTTTGAGAGCCTGGAAAGCCGTTTCACAGTGGGGAGACCACAGGACCTGTCGAGGTAAGTTCTTCTTGGTCAAGTCAGTCAGGGGTTTGGCAAGTGTGCTGTAGTCTGGTACGAACCGTCTATAGTACCCTGCCGTGCCCAGGAAGGCTAGGACCTGAGTCTTAGTGATGGGGGTGGGCCAATTGGCGACAGCTTCTATCTTGGCCGGCTCTGGTCGCTGCTTTCCACACCCCACCCGGTGACCCAGGTACTGTACCTCGGCCATCCCAAAGTGGCATTTTTCTGGCTTCAGAGTCAGGCCAGCAGCCCGGATCTGATCCAGAACCATTCCTATGTGAGCTAAGTGGTCCTCCCATGACTCACTGTGGATCGCTATGTCGTCCAGGTAGGCGCAAGCAAAACTCTGGAAGCCATCCAGGAGCCTATCCACCAAGCGCTGGAATGTAGCTGGGGCATTCTTCATCCCAAACGGCATTACCCTAAACTGATATAAGCCGAATGGGGTGACGAATGCCGACTTGGGGATAGCCTCCGGGGCCAGGGGAATCTGCCAGTAACCTTTGCAGAGGTCAATAGTGGTCAGGTAATTTCCCCTGGCTATACGATCGAGTAGCTCGTCTTCCCTGGGCATAGGGTAAGCGTCCGTCACGGTCTTTTCATTGAGCCTCCGATAGTCTACGCAGAACCGGGTGGTCCCATCTTTCTTGGGCACCAAGACAACTGGGGAGGCCCAGGGACTATCGGAGGGCTCAATTACCCTGAGTTGGAGCATCTCATCGATCTCCTTCTTCATTCCTATCCTAACTGCTTCGGGGATTCGGTACGGAGCCTGGCGCAAGGGAGCTTGTCCCGGAGTATCTACCTGGTGGGTGGTTAAAGTAGTGTACCCTGGCTTCGGGGAGAAGGTGAGGTGTTTGGACTGTAGGAGTTGGTTGAGCTGCTCCCTTTCAGTGGGGCTAAGTCGGTCTCCTATCTGAACCTGAGCCACTATACCTGTGGGGAGACTCTTTTCTAATAGGTCTGGAATGGGTAGACTGTCGGGGCCTTCCTGAGGGGAACAACATACGGCCGTCACGTTCTCTGGTCGCTCAAAATATTCCTTGAGCATGTTTACATGGAATGTCTTTCTAAGATTGTTGTCGTGGCAGCTAGCTATCACATAAGTGGTGTCTCCCCTTTTCTCTACGATCTGGTAGGGGCCCTGCCAGGACGCCTGCAATTTGTCTGTCTTCACCGGCTTAAGTACTAACACCTTTTGTCCTATGGTAAAGATTCTCTTTCGGGCCCCCCGATCGTACCATACTTTCTGTCTTCTCTGGGCCGACTGGAGATTAGCCCGCACGGATTTGGCTAATTGCTCCATTCGGTCCCTGAGTTCCAGCACGTATGGCACAATGGGGACACCGTCAGTCTCCATCTCTCCCTCCCAGTGCTCCCGGATCAGGTTTAGGGGTCCCCGTACCTTTCTTCCGTAGAGCAACTCGAAGGGAGAGAGCCCTGTCGTTTCCTGGGGCACCTCCCGATAAGCAAAAAGGAGGTGCGGCAGGAAGCGTTCCCAGTCTCGGTATTCCTGAGTGAACGTCTTGAGCATTTGCTTGAGGGTCCCATTGAACCTCTCACACAGCCCGTTCGTCTGGGGGTGGTATGGGGAGCTCAGGAGGGACTTAATTTTGCAAACCTGCCAGAGTTGTTGGGTCAATTCAGCCGTAAATTGGGTGCCTCGGTCGGATAGGATTTCTTTTGGAAATCCTACCCGGGAGAACACCTGTACTAGTGCATTCGCTACCGTATCCGCTTGTATGTTGGATAGGGCGACAGCCTCTGGGTACCTGGTAGCGTAGTCCACTACGGTAAGAATGTAGCGCTTACCGGAGGGACTAGGGGTAGCCAGTGGTCCCACTAGGTCAATAGCAACCCGGCTGAAGGGTTCCTCTACAATGGGCATATTTACTAGATGGGCTTTAGGGTGATCGCCTCGCCTTCCTACTCGTTGACACACATCGCAGGTGTTACAGTAAGTTCTAACGTCAGCGTGTACCCCTGGCCAAAAGAACGTGTGAGTAATGCGGTGTAGGGTACGGGTTACAGCTAGGTGGCCTGCTAAGGGGATGTCGTGGCCTATCTTGAGGATTTCTTGACGGTATTTGTGGGGCACTACCAGCTGTCGCCTAATCTGTCCAGCGGTATAGTTTCCCTTTTTCCCATAAGAATGTTTCATTATCTGCCCCGCCCCCTCCGGTCTCTGCTCGTTCCCGGTACTTTTGTAAGGTCGGGTCAGTCTTAGACTCTGTCTCGAAAGCATCTGGGGTGTCCCAGGGTATGGGGCCTAACATGTCAGGCAAGGTCGGGGTAGGTCTTACCTGTGTCTCCCGCACTGGTGAGAGTTCTCGCTCCGTCCGGGCTTGGGCCCGTGTAGTCACTGGGTCCGCCTCGTTGTTGCATACTGGAGCATAGGCAGAAGTCATGGGGCCCAAATCATTGCCCAGTAGTACTTCGGCAGGTAAATTATCCATTATGCCCACGTTCACAGCCCCCTTTCCCGCTCCCCAATCAAGATGCACTTTAGCTGTTGGAATTTTGTACACATCCCCCCCCCGCCACTCTAACGGCCACAGTCTGTCCAGATCGCTTGTGCTCCGGCACCAAATGACTCTGTACCAGCGTGATAGTAGCCCCTGTGTCTCTCAATCCCTCGGTAGATCGCCCCTCGAGCCATACCTTCTGCCGATGGTGCTGGCGGTTATCTGAGGCAGCATATACAGGGTCCGCCTCGTGAAGCGGCCCCAAATATTCCTCCATAGGGGCCTCTTGGTTAACACAGAGGGTCCGGGCCGGACGATATGCCCCAGAGGGGTAATTGAAATTCCTGGGTGTCTGGTGCGTATTAAGGGGGCAGCTAGCCATGAAATGCCCTGGTTGCTTGCATCGGTGGCAAGTCGGTCTGGGACGCTCAGAGCTGTTATTGGGTGGTCCTGAGTGTTGGGCGGGCCCTGCGGGCACCGGGGCTCGGAATTCAGCACGAGGGGGTGCACGGTAAACCTCTCTGGGTTCGTGAAGACGGGAGTCATAATGTTCATTGGCCAATTTGGCTGCTTCTTCTAAGGTAGAAGGTCGCCTGTCTCGCAGCCATTCCTTCCCTTGCTGTTCCATGCCATTATAAAAATGTTCTAAGAGAAACAATTGTAAAATTTCCTCACCAGTCACCGCTTTACTTCCGCTCATCCAGTGATTTGCCGCTCTCCGCATTCGGTGCGCCCATTCCATATGGGTATCGTTAGGCTTCTTTTTCGTGCCCCGAAACTGTCGGCGATACGCGTCCGGAGTTACTGCGTACCGTCACAACAGTGTCTCCTTAACTAGCTCATACTGTGTCACTTCCTCAGCACCCAGAGTACGAAAGGCTTCCAGGGCTCGCCCGGATAGTTTCCCAGACAATATTGTGGGCCACTCCCTGTTGGGAATCTGGTGCAGGGCACATTGCCTTTCGAAGTCCGCCAAATATTCATCAATCCCTGTCTCGCTCTCTAGGAAGGGTCGAAATGCCGCATAGGGTATCTTGGGCCTCCCAGCATTTTCGACAGGGATGATTACCTGCGGGGCTTCAGCATTGCGGTGTGCGTTCGCTAGGTTGAGTTCGTGGGCTCGAGTCTCTCGTATATCCTTGTCCGCTTCCGCCATCAACTGCTGTACCAATTCCATGGAGGGGTTCGGCCCGTACAGTGAGAGCCTCTCCCGAACAATCCTGGTTTTTTCGTCACTAATCGTGGTCGGTGTTTCCGCCATTGTGAAGCTCTGATCCAGTTCGGTCAATTCTGCGATCAGCTCTCTCCTCGGCCGGTTGCTGGCGTACCCCCCTCTGCTTTCAAGTAAATCCTTTAGGGTTGTACGCTTCAATTTTTCGTAAGCGCTCTCCATCCGTTCTGTACCTCTCCTAGGAAATCCAGGAAACATCCCACCGCTGCCGCCAAATGTTACGGTTACCCTTAGTCTCGCTGAGAGATGGACCGCTTAGTAGCCTGGATTCCTATTGCTGAAGAGGGGAGAAACTGCTTTCCATAGTATTCTATATGAGTCTCGCAAATGTAGAATAATCCCCCTTAGCTGTAGTACAGCTAGGATACCCTTCTGCCCACAAAAACGAGTCAACGCTGCGATTGAGGGACAACCAAGAACTGAGGACTGGGATGCCCAGCCTGCTTTTTATTTAGGTTACATGCACACAGGGCACTCCCAGGGGGGGAAGCATTAAATCCCCCATCACACATTTAGACAAAGCCCTTGGACAGGCCACCGCAGATAACAAGTACACACAAGAAAACAATTGAGTCCTTCTTATCACCTAGCAGTGAATGCTTATCACAAACTTAATTACAGTACACAATATGCTAGGAAACCTGCCTCAGAAAATAGTTTTCTCAAAACTGAACAGAGTTAACCCTTTATGAAATGATACTTGTTACAGTTTTCTTGGAGCCCTTCTTAGGCGCTGGCTTGGCTGGTTCAGGCATTGCTGCTGGGAAATAAGTTTCTTCACAACAAAATAACTAATGCTTCTGTAACAAACATAGGGACTGTTTAAGCTGGAGAAGCTGGAGGGAGCTTTAGTGAATCAGTTACATAGAATAACATAGGAACTGGTGAAGCTGGAGAGGCTGGAGGGAGCATTAGTAAATCAGTTACATAGGATAACATAGAAATAGGTGAAGCTGGAGAGGCTGGAGGGAGCTTTAGTGAATTAGTTACATAGAATGACATAGGGACTGGTGAAGGTGGAGAGGCTGGAGAGAGCTTTAGTGAATCAGTTACATAGAATAGCATAGAAACTGGTGAAGCTGTTACATAGAATAGCAATAGGCACTGGTAAAGCTGGAGAGGCTGGAGGGAGCTTTAGTGAATCGGTTACATAGAATAAGATAGGAACTGGTGAAGCTTGAGAGGCTGGAGTAAGCTTTAGTGAATTAGTTACATAGAATAACATAGGAACTGGTGAAGCTGGAGAGACTGGAGAGAGCTTTAGGGAATCAGTTACACAGAATAACATAGGAACTGGTGAAGCTGGAGAGCCTGGAGGGAGCTTTAGTGAATCAGTTACATAGAATAACATAGAAATAGGTGAAGTTGGAGAGGCTGGAGGGAGCTTTAGTGAATCAGTTACATAGAATAACATAGAAATAGGTGAAGCTGGAGAGGCTGGAGGGAGCTTTAGTGAATCAGTTACATGGAATAACATAGGAACTGGTGATGCTGGAGAGGCTGGAGGGAGCTGTAGTGAATCAGTTACATAGAATAGCATAGAAACTGATGAAGCTGTTACATAGAATAATAATGGGCACTGGTAAAGCTGGAGAGGCTGGAGGGAGCTTTAGTGAATCAGTTACACAGAATAACATAGGAACTGGTGAAGCTGGAGGGGCTGGAGGGAGCTTTAGTGAATCAGTTACATAGAATAACATAATAACTGGTGAAGCTGGAGAGGCTGGAGGGAGCTTTAGTGAATC
The DNA here is from genome assembly GCF_027579735.1 of Bombina bombina. Taxonomy (NCBI): domain Eukaryota; kingdom Metazoa; phylum Chordata; class Amphibia; order Anura; family Bombinatoridae; genus Bombina; species Bombina bombina. Next base: position 19,737,978 of record NC_069505.1, read on the forward strand.
AGTTACATAGAATAACATAGGAACTGGTGAAGCTGGAGAGGCTGGAGGGAGCTTTAGGGAATCAGTTACATAGAATAACATAGGAACTGGTGAAGCTGGAGAGGCTGGAGGGAGCTTTAGGGAATCAGTTACATAGAATAACATAGGAACTGGTGAAGCTGGAGAGGCTGGAGGGAGCTTTAGTGAATCAGTTACATAGAATAACATAGGAACTGGTGAAGCTGGAGAGGCTGGAGAGAGCTTTAGTGAATCAGTTACATAGAATAACATAGGAACTGGTGAGGCTGGAGAGGCTGGAGGGAGCTTTAGTGAATCAGTTACATAGAATAACATAGGAACTGGTGAAGCTGGAGAGGCTGGAGGGAGCTTTAGTGAATCAGTTACATATTATAGCATAGGGACTGTTTAAGCTGGAGAAGCTGGAGGGAGCTTTAGTGAATCAGTTACATAGAATAACATAGGAACTGGTGAAGCTGGAGAGGCTGAAGGGAGGTTTAGTGAATCAGTTACATAGAATAACATAGGAACTGGTAAAGCTGGAGAGACTGGAGGGAGCTTTAGTGAATCAGTTACATAGAATAACATAGGAACTGGTGAAGCTGGAGAGGCTGAAGGGAGCTTTAGTGAATCAGTTACATAGAATAACATAGGAACTGGTAAAGCTGGAGAGACTGGAGGGAGCTTTAGTGAATCAGTTACATAGAATAACATAGGAACTGGTGAAGCTAGAGAGGCTGGAGGGAGCTTTAGTGAATCAGTTACAGAGAATAACATAGGAACTGGTGAGGCTGGAGAGGATGGAGGGAGCTTTAGTGAATCAGTTACATAGAATAACATAGGAACTGGTGAAGCTGTAGAGGCTGGAGGAAGCTTTAGTGAATTAGTTACATAGAATAACATAGGAACTGGGGAAGCTGGAGGGAGGTTTAGTGAATCAGTTACATAGAATAACATAGAAATAGATGAAGCTGGAGAGGCTGGAGGGCACTTTAGTGAATCAGTTACATAAAATAACATAGGAACTGGTGAAGCTGGAGAGGCTGAAGGGAGCTTTAGTGAATCAGTTACATGCAATAACATAGAAATAGGTGAAGCTGGAGAGGCTGGAGGGAGCTTTAGTTACTTACAATAACATAGGAACTGGTGAAGGTGGAGAGGCTGGAGAGAGCTTTAGTGAATCAGTTACATAGAATAGCATAGAAACTGGTGAAGCTGTTACATAGAATAACAATGGACACTGGTAAAGCTGGAGAGGCTGGAGGGAGCTTTAGTGAATCGGTGACATAGAATAGGATAGGAACTGGTGAAGCTCGAGAGGCTGGAGTAAGCTTTAGTGAATCAGTTACACAGAATAACATAGGAACTGGTGAAGCTGGAGGGGCTGGAGGGAGTTTAAGTGAATCAGTTACATAGAATAACATAGGAACTGTTTAAGCTGAAGAAGCTAGAGGGAGCTTTAGTGAATCAGTTACATAGAATAACATAGGAACTGGTGAAGCTGGAGAGGCTGGAGGGAGCTTTAGTGAATCAGTTACATAGAATAACAGAGGAACTGGTGAAGCTGGAGAGGTTGGAGGGAGCTTTAGTGAATAAGTTACATAGAATAACATAGGAACTGGAGAGGCTGGAGGGAGCTTTAGTGAATCAGTTACATAGAATGACATAGGAACTGGTGAAGCTGGAGAGGCTGGAGAGAGGTTTAGTGAATCAGTTACATAGAATAACATAGGAACTGGTAAAGCTGGAGAGAGCTTTAGTGAATCAGTTACATAGAATAACATAGGAACTGGTGAAGCTAGAGAGGCTGTAGGGAGCTTTAGTGAATCAGTTACAGAGAATAACATAGGAACTGGTGAGGCTGGAGAGGATGGAAGGAGCTTTAGTGAATTAGTTACATAGAATAACATAGGAACTGGGGAAGCTGGAGAGGCTGGAGGGAGATTTAGTGAATCAGTTACATAGAATAAAATATCAGTTAGTGAAGCTGGAGAGGCTAGGGGAGATTTAGTGAATCAGTTACATAGAATAAAATAGCAGTTAGTGAAGCTGGAGAGGCTAGGGGAGATTTAGTGAATCAGTTACATAGAATAAAATAGCAACTGGTGAAGCTGGAGAGACTGGAGTGAGGTTCAGTGAATCAGGTACATAGAATAACATAGGAACTGGTGAAGATGGAGAGGCTGGAGGGAGGTTTAGTGAATCTGTTACATAGAATAACATAGGAACTGGTGAAGCTGGAGAGGCTGGAGGGAGCTTTAGTGAATCAGTTACATAGAATAACATAGGAGCTGATGAAGCTAGAGAGGCTGGAGGGAGCTTTAGTGAATCAGTTACATAGAATAACATAGGAAGCTGGAGAGGCTGGAGGGAGCTTTAGTGAATTAGTTACATAGAATGACATAGGGACTGGTGAAGGTGGAGAGGCTGGAGAGAGCTTTAGTGAATCAGTTACATAGAATAGCATAGAAACTGGTGAAGCTGTTACATAGAATAGCAATAGGCACTGGTAAAGCTGGAGAGGCTGGAGGGAGCTTTAGTGAATCGGTTACATAGAATAAGATAGGAACTGGTGAAGCTTGAGAGGCTGGAGTAAGCTTTAGTGAATTAGTTACATAGAATAACATAGGAACTGGTGAAGCTGGAGAGACTGGAGAGAGCTTTAGGGAATCAGTTACACAGAATAACATAGGAACTGGTGAAGCTGGAGAGCCTGGAGGGAGCTTTAGTGAATCAGTTACATAGAATAACATAGAAATAGGTGAAGTTGGAGAGGCTGGAGGGAGCTTTAGTGAATCAGTTACATAGAATAACATAGAAATAGGTGAAGCTGGAGAGGCTGGAGGGAGCTTTAGTGAATCAGTTACATGGAATAACATAGGAACTGGTGATGCTGGAGAGGCTGGAGGGAGCTGTAGTGAATCAGTTACATAGAATAGCATAGAAACTGATGAAGCTGTTACATAGAATAATAATGGGCACTGGTAAAGCTGGAGAGGCTGGAGGGAGCTTTAGTGAATCAGTTACACAGAATAACATAGGAACTGGTGAAGCTGGAGGGGCTGGAGGGAGCTTTAGTGAATCAGTTACATAGAATAACATAATAACTGGTGAAGCTGGAGAGGCTGGAGGGAGCTTTAGTGAATCAGTTACATAGATAACATAGGAACTGGTGAAGCTGGAGAGGCTGGAGGGAGCTTTAGTGAATCAGTTACATAGAATAACATAGGAACTGGTGAAGCTGGAGAGGCTGGAGGGAGCTTTAGGGAATCAGTTACATAGAATAACATAGGAACTGGTGAAGCTGGAGAGGCTGGAGGGAGCTTTAGTGAATCAGTTACATAGAATAACATAGGAACTGGTGAAGCTGGAGAGGCTGGAGAGAGCTTTAGTGAATCAGTTACATAGAATAACATAGGAACTGGTGAGGCTGGAGAGGCTGGAGGGAGCTTTAGTGAATCAGTTACATAGAATAACATAGGAACTGGTGAAGCTGGAGAGGCTGGAGGGAGCTTTAGTGAATCAGTTACATATTATAGCATAGGGACTGTTTAAGCTGGAGAAGCTGGAGGGAGCTTTAGTGAATCAGTTACATAGAATAACATAGGAACTGGTGAAGCTGGAGAGGCTGAAGGGAGGTTTAGTGAATCAGTTACATAGAATAACATAGGAACTGGTAAAGCTGGAGAGACTGGAGGGAGCTTTAGTGAATCAGTTACATAGAATAACATAGGAACTGGTGAAGCTGGAGAGGCTGAAGGGAGCTTTAGTGAATCAGTTACATAGAATAACATAGGAACTGGTAAAGCTGGAGAGACTGGAGGGAGCTTTAGTGAATCAGTTACATAGAATAACATAGGAACTGGTGAAGCTAGAGAGGCTGGAGGGAGCTTTAGTGAATCAGTTACAGAGAATAACATAGGAACTGGTGAGGCTGGAGAGGATGGAGGGAGCTTTAGTGAATCAGTTACATAGAATAACATAGGAACTGGTGAAGCTGTAGAGGCTGGAGGAAGCTTTAGTGAATTAGTTACATAGAATAACATAGGAACTGGGGAAGCTGGAGGGAGGTTTAGTGAATCAGTTACATAGAATAACATAGAAATAGATGAAGCTGGAGAGGCTGGAGGGCACTTTAGTGAATCAGTTACATAAAATAACATAGGAACTGGTGAAGCTGGAGAGGCTGAAGGGAGCTTTAGTGAATCAGTTACATGCAATAACATAGAAATAGGTGAAGCTGGAGAGGCTGGAGGGAGCTTTAGTTACTTACAATAACATAGGAACTGGTGAAGGTGGAGAGGCTGGAGAGAGCTTTAGTGAATCAGTTACATAGAATAGCATAGAAACTGGTGAAGCTGTTACATAGAATAACAATGGACACTGGTAAAGCTGGAGAGGCTGGAGGGAGCTTTAGTGAATCGGTGACATAGAATAGGATAGGAACTGGTGAAGCTCGAGAGGCTGGAGTAAGCTTTAGTGAATCAGTTACACAGAATAACATAGGAACTGGTGAAGCTGGAGGGGCTGGAGGGAGTTTAAGTGAATCAGTTACATAGAATAACATAGGAACTGTTTAAGCTGAAGAAGCTAGAGGGAGCTTTAGTGAATCAGTTACATAGAATAACATAGGAACTGGTGAAGCTGGAGAGGCTGGAGGGAGCTTTAGTGAATCAGTTACATAGAATAACAGAGGAACTGGTGAAGCTGGAGAGGTTGGAGGGAGCTTTAGTGAATAAGTTACATAGAATAACATAGGAACTGGAGAGGCTGGAGGGAGCTTTAGTGAATCAGTTACATAGAATGACATAGGAACTGGTGAAGCTGGAGAGGCTGGAGAGAGGTTTAGTGAATCAGTTACATAGAATAACATAGGAACTGGTAAAGCTGGAGAGAGCTTTAGTGAATCAGTTACATAGAATAACATAGGAACTGGTGAAGCTAGAGAGGCTGTAGGGAGCTTTAGTGAATCAGTTACAGAGAATAACATAGGAACTGGTGAGGCTGGAGAGGATGGAAGGAGCTTTAGTGAATTAGTTACATAGAATAACATAGGAACTGGGGAAGCTGGAGAGGCTGGAGGGAGCTTTAGTGAATCAGTTACATAGAATAACATATGAATTAGTGAAGCTGGAGAGGCTGGAGGGAGCTTTAGTGAATCAGTTACATAGAATAACATAGGAACTGGTGAAGCTGGAGAGGCTGGAGGGAGCTTTAGTGAATCAGTTACATAGAATAACATAGGAACTGGTGAAGCTGGAGAGACTGGAGTGAGGTTCAGTGAATCAGGTACATAGAATAACATAGGAACTGGTGAAGATGGAGAGGCTGGAGGGAGGTTTAGTGAATCTGTTACATAGAATAACATAGGAACTGGTGAAGCTGGAGAGGCTGGAGGGAGCTTTAGTGAATCAGTTACATAGAATAACATAGGAGCTGATGAAGCTAGAGAGGCTGGAGGGAGCTTTAGGGAATCAGTTACATAGAATAACATAGGAACTGGAGAGGCTGGAGGGAGCTTTAGTGAATCAGTTACATAGAATAACATAGGAACTGGTGAAGCTCGAGAGGCTGGAGGGAGCTTTAGTGAATCAGTTACATAGAATAACATAGGAATGGGTGAAGCTGGAGAGGCTGGAGGGAGCTTTAGTGAATCAGTTACATAGAATAACATAGGAACTGGTGAAGCTGGAGAGGCTGGAGGGAGCTTTAGTGAATCAGTTACATAGAATAACATAGGAACTGGTGAAGCAGGAGAGGCTGGAGGGAGCTTTAGTTAATCAGTTACATAGAATAACATAGGAACTGGTGAAGCTGGAGAGACAGGAGGGAGCTTTAGTGAATCAGTTACATAGAATAACATAGGAACTGGTGAAGCTGGAGAAGCTGGAGGGAGCTTTAGTGAATCAGTTACATAGAATAACATAGGAACTAGTGACGCTGGAGAGACTGGAGGGAGCTTTAGTGAATCAGTTACATAGAATAACATAGGAACTGGTGAAGCTGGAGAGGCCGGAGGGAGCTTTAGTGAATCAGTTACATAGAATAACATAGGAACTGGTGAAGCTGGAGAGGCTGGAGGGAGCTTTAGTGAATCAGTTACATAGAATAACATAGGAACTGGTGAAGCTGGAGAGGCTGGAGGGAGCTTTAGTGAATCAGTTACATAGAATAACATAGGAACTGGTGAAGCTGGAGAGGCTGGAGGGAGCTTTAGTGAATCAGTTACATAGAATAACATAGGAACTGGTGAAGCTGGAGAGGCTGGAGGGAGCTTTAGTGAATCAGTTACATCGTATAAAATAGGAACTGGTGAAGCTGGAGAGGCTGGAGGGAGCTTTAGTGAATCAGTTACATAGAATAATATAGGAACTGGTGAAGCAGGAGAGGCTGGAGGGAGCTTTAGTGGATCAGTTACATAGAATAACATAGGAACTGGTGAAGCTGGAGAGGCTGGAGGGAGCTTTAGTGAATCAGTTACATAGAATAACATAGGAACTGGTGAAGCTGGAGTGGCTGGAGAGAGCTTTAGTGAATCAGTTACATAGAATAACATAGGAACTGGTGAAGCTGGTGAAGCTGGAGGGAGCTTTAGTGAATCAGTTACATAGAATAACATAGGAACTGGTGAAGCTGGAGAGGCTGGAGGGAGCTTTAGTGAATCAGTTACATAGAATAACATAGGAACTGGTGAAGCTGGAGGGGCTGGAGGGAGCTTTAATGAATCAGTTACATAGAATAACATAGGAACTGGTGAAGCTGGTGAAGCTGGAGGGAGCTTTAGTGAATCAGTTACATAGAATAACATAGGAACTGGTGAAGCTGGAGAGACTGGAGGGAGGTTCAGTGAATCAGGTACATAGAATAACATAGGAGCTGGTGAAGCTGGAGAGGCTGGAGGGAGGTTTAGTGAATCAGTTACATAGAATAACATAGGAACTGGTGAAGCTGGAGAGACTGGAGGGAGGTTCAGTGAATCAGGTACATAGAATAACATAGGAACTGGTGAAGCTGGAGAGGCTGGAGGGAGCTTTAGTGAATCAGTTACATAGAATAATATAGGAACTGGTGAAGCTGGAGAGGCTGGAGGGAGCTTTATTGAATCAGTTACATAGAATAACATAGGAACTGGTGAAGCTGGAGAGACTGGAGTGAGGTTCAGTGAATCAGGTACATAGAATAACATAGGAACTGGTGAAGATGGAGAGGCTGGAGGGAGGTTTAGTGAATCTGTTACATAGAATAACATAGGAACTGGTGAAGCTGGAGAGGCTGGAGGGAGCTTTAGTGAATCAGTTACATAGAATAACATAGGAGCTGATGAAGCTAGAGAGGCTGGAGGGAGCTTTAGGGAATCAGTTACATAGAATAACATAGGAACTGGTGAAGCTGGAGAGGCTGGAGGGAGCTTTAGTGAATCAGTTACATAGAATAACATAGGAACTGGTGAAGCTCGAGAGGCTGGAGGGAGCGTTAGTGAATCAGTTACATAGAATAACATAGGAATGGGTGAAGCTGGAGAGGCTGGAGGGAGCTTTAGTGAATCAGTTACATAGAATAACATAGGAACTGGTGAAGCTGGAGAGGCTGGAGGGAGCTTTAGTGAATCAGTTACATAGAATAACATAGGAACTGGTGAAGCAGGAGAGGCTGGAGGGAGCTTTAGTGAATCAGTTACATAGAATAACATAGGAACTGGTGAAGCTGGAGAGACAGGAGGGAGCTTTAGTGAATCAGTTACATAGAATAACATAGGAACTGGTGAAGCTGGAGAAGCTGGAGGGAGCTTTAGTGAATCAGTTACATAGAATAACATAGGAACTAGTGACGCTGGAGAGACTGGAGGGAGCTTTAGTGAATCAGTTACATAGAATAACATAGGAACTGGTGAAGCTGGAGAGGCCGGAGGGAGCTTTAGTGAATCAGTTACATAGAATAACATAGGAACTGGTGAAGCTGGAGAGGCTGGAGGGAGCTTTAGTGAATCAGTTACATAGAATAACATAGGAACTGGTGAAGCTGGAGAGGCTGGAGGGAGCTTTAGTGAATCAGTTACATAGAATAACATAGGAACTGGTGAAGCTGGAGAGGCTGGAGGGAGCTTTAGTGAATCAGTTACATAGAATAACATAGGAACTGGTGAAGCTGGAGAGGCTGGAGGGAGCTTTAGTGAATCAGTTACATCGTATAAAATAGGAACTGGTGAAGCTGGAGAGGCTGGAGGGAGCTTTAGTGAATCAGTTACATAGAATAATATAGGAACTGGTGAAGCAGGAGTGGCTGGAGAGAGCTTTAGTGAATCAGTTACATAGAATAACATAGGAACTGGTGAAGCTGGAGAGGCTGGAGGGAGCTTTAGTGAATCAGTTACATAGAATAACATAGGAACTGGTGAAGCTGGAGGGGCTGGAGGGAGCTTTAATGAATCAGTTACATAGAATAACATAGGAACTGGTGAAGCTGGAGAGGCAGGAGGGAGCTTTAGTGAATCAGTTACATAGAATAACATAGGAACTGGTGAAGCTGGAGAGGCTGGAGGGAGCTTTAGTGAATCAGTTACATAGAATAACATAGGAACTGGTGAAGCTGGTGAAGCTGGAGGGAGCTTTAGTGAATCAGTTACATAGAATAACATAGGAACTGGTGAAGCTGGAGAGGCTGGAGGGAGCTTTAGTGAATCAGTTACATAGAATAACATAGGAACTGGTGAAGCTGGAGGGGCTGGAGGGAGCTTTAATGAATCAGTTACATAGAATAACATAGGAACTGGTGAAGCTGGAGAGGCTGGAGGGAGCTTTAGTGAATCAGTTACATAGAATAACATAGGAACTGGTGAAGCTGGAGAGGCTGGAGGGAGCTTTAGTGAATCAGTTACATAAAATAACATAGGAACTGGTGAAGCTGGAGAGGCTGGAAAGAGCTTTAGTGAATCAGTTACATAGAATAACATAGGAACTGGTGAAGCTGGAGAGGCTGGAGGGAGCTTTAGTGAATCAGTTACATAGAATAACATAGGAACTGGTGAAGCTGGAGAGGCTGGAGGGAGCTTTAGTGAATCAGTTACATAGAATAACATAGGAACTGGTGAAGCGGGAGAGGCTGGAGGGAGCTTTAGTGAATCAGTTACATAGAATAACATAGGAACTGGTGAAGCTGGAGAGGCTGGAGGGAGCTTTAGTGAATCAGTTACATAGAATAACATAGGAACTGGTGAAGCTGGAGAGGCCGGAGGGAGCTTTAGTGAATCAGTTACATAGAATTACATAGGAACTGCTGAAGCTGGAGAGGCTGGAGGGAGCTTTAGTGAATCAGTTACATAGAATAACATAAGAACTGGTGAAGCTGGAGAGGCTGGAGGGAGCTTTAGTGAATCAGTTACATAAAATAACATAGGAACTGGTGAAGCTGGAGAGGCTGGAGAGAGCTTTAGTGAATCAGTTACATAGAATAACATAGGAACTGGTGAAGCTGGAGAGGCTGGGGGGAGCTTTAGTGAATCAGTTACATAGAATAACATAGGAACTGGGGAAGCTGGAGAGGCTGGGGGAGCTTTAGTGAATCAGTTACATAGAATAACATAGGAACTGCTGATGCAGGAGAGGCTGGAGGGAGCTTTAGTGAATCAGTTACATAGAATAACATAGGGACTGGTGAAGCTGGAGAGGCTGGAGGGAGCTTTAGTGAATCAGTTACATAGAATAACATAGGAACTGGTGAAGCTGGAGGGAGCTTTAGTGAATCAGTTACATAGAATAACATAGGAACTGGTGAAGCTGAAGAGGCTGGAGGGAGCGTTAGTGAATCAGTTACATAGAATAACATAGGAACTGGTGAATCAGGAGAGGCTAGAGGGAGCTTTAGTGAATCAGTTACATAGAATAACATAGGAACTGATGAAGCTGGAGAGGCTGGAGGGAGCTTTAGTGAATCAGTTACATAGAATAACATAGGAACTGGTGAAGCTGGAGAGGCTGGAGGGAGCTTTAGTGAATCAGTTACATAGAATAACATAGGAACTGGTGAAGCTGGAGAGGCTGGAGGGAGCGTTAGTGAATCAGTTACATAGAATAACATATGAACTGATGAAGCTGGAGAGGCAGGGAGCTTTAGTGAATCAGTTACATAAAATAACATAGGAACTGGTGAATCAGGAGAGGCTAGAGGGAGCTTTAGTGAATCAGTTACATAGAATAACATAGGAACTGATGAAGCTGGAGAGGCTGGAGGGAGCTTTAGTGAATCAGTTACATAGAATAACATAGGAACTGGTGAAGCTGGAGAGGCTGGAGGGAGCTTTAGTGAATCAGTTACATAGAATAACATAGGAACTGGGGAAGCTGGAGAGGCTAGAGGGAGCTTTAGTGAATCAGTTACATAGAATAACATAGGAACTGGTGAAGCTGGAGAGGTTGGAGAGAGCTTTAGTGAATCAGTTACATAGAATAACATAGGAACTGGTGAAGCTGGAGAGGCTGGAGGGAGCTTTAGTGAATCAGTTACATAGAATAACATAGGAACTGGGGAAGCTGGAGAGGCTTATTATCTGAGCATAACTACACAATCACTGTTGACCTGCTCTTTTCTGCACACAATACAAGCGTTTGCACTCAGTGCCCAGTTAACCTTAAGCGATTACAAAAGGTCCTCACATTTAGTGTTACTAATTTCTTAAAACCAAATGTGCAGAAAATCCTAGTGAGCGAGAGGAAAGGCCAGAAAATGACATTCTTTTGATAAAATGATAAACTAATGCTTCGGAATATTTGTACAAAGGCATAATATTGCGGAAACGCCGGAGCGCTCGCTGAGGCTTAACTAACTAACGTAATTACAGCGCTGTTTATTTAATTAAGATAATTTGGTAGTGTGATTTACAATAATGGTGCTTTATGTCACCCCTTACTGAAAGGCAATGTGTTTATACAAATTTACACGTGTCCGGCCATTTGTTTATTTGTTAAATATGAAAACGAAGCCATGTTAGGAAGTCATGTAGCATTTAAAGTGATGGTAAACTTTATCGTTTATAGTAACAGTATTTGTAATCATAAAGTAAAAGATTTCTTTGTAAACGCTTGAATTTTTTAATAATTATCCTTTTATGTTTTTATGTATTGTGCTGTTTCTCCGCTCGTAACGGATACTCTATTTCTGTCTTCACTGACATTTAAGGCTGTAGTGAATCATATTGCGCCCCCTTTAGTGTCCAGCAAATAAATAATAACGCATGTGCAAACAACACCCGGTTCGATATTATTAACTTGCTGGACACCAGAGGGGGCGCCCATCTGTCACTTTATGATTACAAATATTGTTACTATAAACGATCACTTTTACAATCACTTTAAGGAAGTCATGTTTTCAACTGTAGTTTAATTTCATGAAAAACAGCTTGAGTGTTTGGGAGGAGGTCTCTTTTTAGATAAAAAAAAATGGTGCATTAGTTAGGGCGACTAACACAATGACTGAACTGACTCTAGAACCGGACCCTAGAATTTGGTTACTAAATGCAGTACCTAGTAAAATCCCAACGTACAAGAAAAAGTTGATTTTTATTGCTAGCAATAGCCTCAAAAAATTAATAGCAAGAAATTGGAAGTCTCAGGTAGCCTTAAACATAGCCACATGGTATGCTCAATTTCAATTCATTCTATCATTAGAAGAATACGCTTACATGAGGAATGGTAGAAGTGATGTATTTATACAAATGAAGGTTATGTGGGAAACGTTTATTGTTAACATCTAGAATATGAGTAGAACGAGATATAAGGCAAAGGGATAGCATTACGGGTCATGAAAGAATGGGTGTTAAAGACAATGGGTTCAAAGACAAAAGCGAATAGCAACTTGTGGAACATGGTTAATTATTTGTTGTTGTGATAAATGTTTAATTTCTCATATTGTATGAATTCTGCATTGACGGTTTGCTGTAAACTGTATATTTTCTTCTTTGTAATGCAATGCAGAAATTTCAATAAAAACATTGTTATAATAAAAAAAATAAAAAAAATGGTGCATAATTCTGCCCTAAATAAATTCATGATAAAACCTCATATTTAGTATTCACCACACTTTTGGAGAACAATTATTAAAGAAACATGAAAACTACAATCTGTCGTTTGTGATGGGCGTAGAGTTTGATTTTTCTGGTATCCTTTGTTGAAAAGCAAATTGGTAGGCTTTGGAGCCTGCAGGTGTCTAGAGCAATATATGGCAGCAGTTTTGCAATACTTTTAACAATGTTAGGCAGTTTAAGTGCATTAAATGTGAGCAGTGCTTGCTGCCGTGTAATATCCTTCATATATATAACTGGCAGTAAAGGGGTTCATATAACTGCTCACTGTTGGATTGCTCTCAGCTAAGTGGGGTTCAAAATCCTGCTCTACATATGTAATAGCAGCCGTCTTGGGTAAATTAAATACTATTAACGTAAAACTTAACTACTGACTTTAGATTGCGTTACGAATCTTGCGGGATAGGCTGTACCGCTCACTTTTGGCCTCCCAGTAAAAGCTTGTAATATCTGCGCTATGGAAGTCCCTTTGAAAAAAGACTTACGCAAATTGCCTAAGCTAATTTGCGGTACGGCCAAAAAAGTGTTCGGTGCCCCTAAATCTGCAAGACTCGTAATACCCGCAGTAGTGAAAAAGCAGCGTTATGCGCCTTAACGCTGCTTTTTTACTCATACCGCAAAACTCGTAATCTAGCCGCATGTTTACTAATCAGCTGATTATGTCATCTGTGGCCTGTTAGGGAGGTCTGAGGTCAGGTTTGAAAACCAGTGATCTAGACTGTATGGGGACAAAAACACAATTTTCAGAGATACAGCAAAATAAAATGAATTTATTCATAAAATGTTTAAATTTTAATTGTAGAAAATCTGGCTATGTACTTTCATTATTATGTAAGACATTACTAGCAGCCATACATTTATAGGTGTATTTATATGTAAGACATTACTAGCAGCCATACATTTATAGGTGTATTTATATGTAAGACATTACTAGCAGCCATACATTTATAGGAGTATTTATATGTCAGACATTACTAGCAGCCATCCATTTATAGGTGTATTTATATGTCAGACATTACTAGCAGCCATACATTTATAGGTGTATTTATATGTAAGACATTACTAGCAGCCATACATTTATAGGTGTATTTATATGTAAGACATTACTAGCAGCCATACATTTATAGGTGTATTTATATGTCAGACATTACTAGCAGCCATCCATTTATAGGTGTATTTATATGTAAGACATTACTAGCAGCCATACATTTATAGGTGTATTTATATGTAAGACATTACTAGCAGCCATACATTTATAGGTGTATTTATATGTAAGACATTACTAGCAGCCATACATTTATAGGTGTATTTATATGTAAGACATTACTAGCAGCCATACATTTATAGGTGTATTTATATGTAAGACATTACTAGCAGCCATACATTTATAGGTGTATTTATATGTCAGACATTACTAGCAGCCATACATTTATAGGTGTATTTATATGTAAGACATTACTAGCAGCCATACATTTATAGGTGTATTTATATGTAAGGCATTACTAGCAGCCATACATTTATAGGTGTATTTATATGTAAGGCATTACTAGCAGCCATACATTTATAGGTGTATTTATATGTAAGACATTACTAGCAGCCATACATTTATAGGTGTATTTATATGTAAAACATTACTAGCAGCCATACATTTATAGGTGTATTTATATGTAAGACATTACTAGCAGCCATACATTTATAGGTGCATTTATATGTAAGACATTACTAGCAGCCATACATTTATAGGTGTATTTATATGTAAGACATTACTAGCAGCCATACATTTATCGGTGTATTTATATGTAAGACATTACTAGCAGCCATCCATTTATAGGTGTATTTATATGTAAGACATTACTAGCAGCCAGCCATACATTTATAGGTGTATTTATATGTAAGACATTACTAGCAGCCATACATTTATAGGTGTATTTATATGTAAGACATTACTAGCAGCCATACATTTATAGGTGTATTTATATGTAAGACATTACTAGCAGCCATACATTTATAGGTGTATTTATATGTAAGACATTACTAGCAGCCATACATTTATAGGTGTATTTATATGTAAGACATTTCTAGCAGCCATCCATTTATAGGTGTATTTATATGTAAGACATTACTAGCAGCCATACATTTATAGGTGTATTTATATGTCAGACATTACTAGCAGCCATACATTTATAGGTGTATTTATATGTAAGACATTACTAGCAGCCATACATTTATAGGTGTATTTATATGTAAGGCATTACTAGCAGCCATACATTTATAGGTGTATTTATATGTAAGGCATTACTAGCAGCCATACATTTATAGGTGTATTTATATGTAAGACATTACTAGCAGCCATACATTTATAGGTGTATTTATATGTAAGACATTACTAGCAGCCATACATTTATAGGTGTATTTATATGTAAGACATTACTAGCAGCCATACATTTATAGGTGCATTTATATGTAAGACATTACTAGCAGCCATACATTTATAGGTGTATTTATATGTAAGACATTACTAGCAGCCATACATTTATCGGTGTATTTATATGTAAGACATTACTAGCAGCCATCCATTTATAGGTGTATTTATATGTAAGACATTACTAGCAGCCAGCCATACATTTATAGGTGTATTTATATGTAAGACATTACTAGCAGCCATACATTTATAGGTGTATTTATATGTAAGACATTACTAGCAGCCATACATTTATAGGTGTATTTATATGTAAGACATTACTAGCAGCCATACATTTATAGGTGTATTTATATGTAAGACATTACTAGCACCCATACATTTATAGGTGTATTTATATGTAAGACATTTCTAGCAGCCATCCATTTATAGGTGTATTTATATGTAAGACATTACTAGCAGCCATCCATTTATAGGTGTATTTATATGTAAGACATTACTAGCAGCCATACATTTATAGGTGTATTTATATGTAAGACATTACTAGCAGCCATACATTTATATGTGTATTTATATGTCAGACATTACTAGCAGCCATACATTTATCGGTGTATTTATATGTAAGACATTACTAGCAGCCATTCATTTATAGGTGTATTTATATGTAAGACATTACTAGCAGCCATACATTTATAGGTGTATTTATATGTAAGACATTACTAGCAGCCATACATTTATAGGTGTATTTATATGTAAGACATTACTAGCAGCCATACATTTATAGGTGTATTTATATGTAAGACATTACTAGCAGCCATACATTTATAGGAGTATTTATATGTAAGACATTACTAGCAGCCATACATTTATCGGTGTATTTATATGTAAGACATTACTAGCAGCCATACATTTATCGGTGTATTTATATGTAAGACATTACTAGCAGCCATACATTTATAGGTGTATTTATATGTCAGACATTACTAGCAGCCATACATTTATAGGTGTATTTATATGTAAGACATTACTAGCAGCCATACATTTATAAGTGTATTTATATGTAAGACATTACTAGCAGCCATACATTTATTGGTGTATTTATATGTAAGACATTACTAGCAGCCATATATTTATAGGTGTATTTATATGTAAGACATTACTAGCAGCCATACATTTATCGGTGTATTTATATGTAAGACATTACTAGCAGCCATATATTTATAGGTGTATTTATATGTAAGACATTACTAGCAGCCATATATTTATAGGTGTATTTATATGTAAGACATTACTAGCAGCCATACATTTATAGGTGTATTTATATGTAAGACATTACTAGCAGCCATACATTTATAGGTGTATTTATATGTAAGACATTACTAGCAGCCATACATTTATAGGTGTATTTATATGTAAGACATTACTAGCAGCCATACATTTATAGGAGTATTTATATGTCAGACATTACTAGCAGCCATACATTTATAGGTGTATTTATATGTAAGACATTACTAGCAGCCATACATTTATAGGTGTATTTATATGTAAGACATTACTAGCAGCCATACATTTATAGGTGTATTTATATGTAAGACATTACTAGCAGCCATACATTTATAGGTGTATTTATATGTAAGACATTACTAGCAGCCATACATTTATAGGTGTATTTATATGTAAGACATTACTAGCAGCCATACATTTATAGGTGTATTTATATGTCAGACATTACTAGCAGCCATACATTTATAGGTGTATTTATATGTAAGACATTACTAGCAGCCATACATTTATAGGTGTATTTATATGTAAGGCATTACTAGCAGCCATACATTTATAGGTGTATTTATATGTAAGGCATTACTAGCAGCCATATATTTATAGGTGTATTTATATGTCAGACATTACTAGCAGCCATACATTTATAGGTGTATTTATATGTAAGACATTACTAGCAGCCATACATTTATCGGTGTATTTATATGTAAGACATTACTAGCAGCCATACATTTATAGGTGTATTTATATGTAAGACATTACTAGCAGCCATACATTTATAGGTGTATTTATATGTAAGACATTACTAGCAGCCATACATTTATAGGTGTATTTATATATAAGACATTACTAGCAGCCATATATTTATAGGTGTATTTATATGTAAGACATTACTAGCAGTCATACATTTATAGGTGTATTTATATGTAAGACATTACTAGCAGCCATACATTTATCGGTGTATTTATATGTAAGACATTACTAGCAGCCATACATTTATAGGTGTATTTATATGTCAGACATTACTAGCAGCCATACATTTATAGGTGTATTTATATGTAAGACATTACTAGCAGCCATACATTTATAGGTGTATTTATATGTAAGACATTACTAGCAGCCATACATTTATCGGTGTATTTATATGTAAGACATTACTAGCAGCCATATATTTATAGGTGTATTTATATGTAAGACATTACTAGCAGCCATATATTTATAGGTGTATTTATATGTAAGACATTACTAGCAGCCATACATTTATAGGTGTATTTATATGTAAGACATTACTAGCAGCCATACATTTATAGGTGTATTTATATGTAAGACATTACTAGCAGTCATACATTTATAGGTGTATTTATATGTAAGACATTACTAGCAGCCATACATTTATAGGTGTATTTATATGTAAGACATTACTAGCAGCCTTACATTTATAGGTGTATTTATATGTAAGACATTACTAGCAGCCATACATTTATAGGTGTATTTATATGTAAGACATTACTAGCAGCCATACATTTATAGGTGTATTTATATGTAAGACATTACTAGCAGCCATACATTTATCGGTGTATTTATATGTAAGACATTACTAGCAGCCATATATTTATAGGTGTATTTATATGTAAGACATTACTAGCAGCCATATATTTATAGGTGTATTTATATGTAAGACATTACTAGCAGTCATACATTTATAGGTGTATTTATATGTAAGACATTACTAGCAGCCATACATTTATAGGTGTATTTATATGTAAGACATTACTAGCAGCCATACATTTATAGGTGTATTTATATGTAAGACATTACTAGCAGTCATACATTTATAGGTGTATTTGTATGTAAGACATTACTAGCAGCCATACATTTATAGGTGTATTTATATGTAAGACATTACTAGCAGCCATACATTTATAGGTGTATTTATATGTAAGACATTACTAGCAGTCATACATTTATAGGTGTATTTATATGTAAGACATTACTAGCAGCCATACATTTATAGGTGTATTTATATGTAAGACATTACTAGCAGCCATACATTTATAGGTGTATTTATATGTAAGACATTACTAGCAGCCATACATTTATAGGTGTATTTATATGTAAGACATTACTAGCAGCCATACATTTATAGGTGTATTTATATGTAAGATATTACTAGGAGCCATACATTTATAGGTGTATTTATATGTAAGACATTACTAGCAGCCATACATTTATAGGAGTATTTATATGTAAGACATTACTAGCAGCCATACATTTATCGGTGTATTTATATGTAAGACATTACTAGCAGCCATTCATTTATCGGTGTATTTATATGTAAGACATTACTAGCAGCCATATATTTATAGGTGTATTTATATGTCAGACATTACTAGCAGCCATACATTTATAGGTGTATTTATATGTAAGACATTACTAGCAGCCATACATTTATAGGTGTATTTATATGTAAGACATTACTAGCAGCCATACATTTATCGGTGTATTTATATGTAAGACATTACTAGCAGCCATACATTTATAGGTGTATTTATATGTAAGACATTACTAGCAGCCATATATTTATAGGTGTATTTATATGTAAGACATTACTAGCAGTCATACATTTATAGGTGTATTTATATGTAAGACATTACTAGCAGCCATACATTTATAGGTGTATTGATATGTAAGACATTACTAGCAGTCATACATTTATAGGTGTATTTATATGTAAGACATTACTAGCAGCCATACATTTATAGGTGTAGTTATATGTAAATCAATAAAAAAAAAAAACTAGCAGCCATAGATGTGTCCTTTTTCTCATGATTTGCTAAACTACCTTCTGTACATTACTATTATTTTGTGTTTAGCTCATTTATTAAAAACACTTTCATTTTTATCTACATATTTCTGTTTTATTGCTTATGTTGCTTTCATTTTTCTACTACTGTATGTTATAGTTTCTTTTCTTCCTAAATGGAAAGAGTCCACAGCTGCATTCATTACTTTTGGGAATTAAGAACCTGGCCACCAGGAGGAGGCAAAGACACCCCAGCCAAAGGCTTAAATACCTCCCCCACTTCTCGAAGTTTGCTTTGTCTCTTATGGAGTTTTAGGTAATCCTATCAGTCTCTCAGTGAGGGCCTGGATAAAAGTTAGAGTCCGGAGATACTGGGAGAGTCTTTCTGCAAAACCATCCCGACTCATATTAACAGCTCCACAAGCATTCAGCATTGTCGAACTACGCTTCGCTGCGCTGCTACTATTAGTCACACTTGAAGGGCAGTGTTCCTGTTCCACAGTGTAGATTCTGGTAAGATTGTTTCATTTTACGTCATCAGAATGTACTGTAACTTATGTTTTCCCGTAAGGAACTATTAAGTATAATGATAGGGCCTCACTGAGGCTCCTTTGGTATCTTGGAATCGAGGGTTAATATCTCCTGAAGGGGATTATTGAACAGGGGTTTTTTAATCATGTTCGTTAAGTGATTCAATCTGCTTATGTGTAGTGTTAACTGGGCTCTTGGCTTAGAACATAAAGGCCTTTGGAAGTGATGCGACCTTATGGTTAGGCGCGCATTTTTTGGACTGTATGGTTCACCTTGTGACTGGACGTGTTTACGTTGTGGTCTTCCATTTCCGCATTCCTGACCGTGTGGCAACTAAAAAATTAGAGTCTGCTTGTGTCTGGTTCTAGGAGGTGGTGAGTGCCCCAGGCATTGTGGGTGTCAGGTGCCGTTTAATTTTCTTTTTTCTTAAGTCCATATATTATGGTTATAGAGGATTCTGATGCTGAGACTGTTCAAATTTCAGATTCAGATACTTCGACTTGTGAAGAATGCGAACTGGCCCCGTTGACACAAGTCAATCAGTTATGTTTGATATGCCGTATTAGAGCGCCATGTTCCTCGGGCTCTAGGTATCGGGAGTCTGCTGAGCCATCCGCCTCTGGGGTCCTGTCCTCCAAGAGGCGAGTTGCCTACTGCTCCCTACTACACATGCGGGTAACCCAGATTATGTTTATCCTTCCTTACAGGGCGGCTTGCTCCCCCCGGAGGTTGCAGTTCGTTTTCGCTTTCACATATTTATTTAGACAAGGGGTAGACCACAGTCAGGCAAAAGGTCCTCTGAACGAGTGCTGCAAACCAACGAGTCTTAGAGCTCGTTTCACTCCTTTCAATACAGCAGCATGGAGCTTCTTCCATGCACCCGGAAGAAGCTCCATGCTGCTGTATTGAAAGGAGTGAAACGAGTTCTAAGACTCGTCGGTTTGCAGCACTCGTTCAGAGGACCTTTTGCCTGACTGTGGTCTACCCCTTGTCTAATCCAGAAGATTCAGCATCTCAGGAGCTACGGTTAAGGGTAGAGCAACCGCGTGAAAAAGACAGGTATTTAAATGAACTGTTATCTATCTGCACTATATATATGCCTGTGAAAAAGACGCAGCGAGGTTAAGCTCCCCTCGACTCCTGACGACCTCACGCTATTACTTGCATTTAGACACGAAGGGGTTAAGACTGTATTCACCTGGTCCGTGTATCTCTGGGGACACGCACTACACGTTTGGATTACAAATATATGCAATCTATACATGCATTAATGTGATGAACATTTGCCAATTTTTGCATACTGGTGCACCAGTCTCCTTCACGGCCCATCTGTCATTTTTATTGCATCCTTGATATCCCCTGTATGTATGTGACTTGTATGTTTGGATGTATGATTTAAATAGCGTAGTTTTATTAAACTAATTTGTATTTCAAGAATTCGCCTTTTGTCTCCTCTTTATTGCATACAGTTGTGCTCTCTTTTGTCTAGACTTTTAGTAACCTGTATTTTAGGTTTCTACTCCCTTTTTCACGTTGTTACACATTTACCTTTCTAGGATGCACCTGTATATTTTGATTGATTAATTTAGAGTGCTACTTACCCTACTTATGTTATGTTTTACAAACCTATGGGTTGCCTTATATTTTCTTTTATCCAGTTAGGATGTCTTTTAATTTCGATTATGTGTTTCTTTCGGGAACTTCTGGGATCGATTCACTCTGGTTGCTTCTTCGGAAGTTTGGTAAGGGACACGTTAGTCCTAGGTTTGTCTGTTTTACCTTCCCCTTTGAGGGAGGATTTAGCAACTTGACAGTTATGCGGCTGGTCCTGCTGGGAATCAGATCTTCTGTCCTGTGGCTTACTCAGACACGTGGCGCCTGTTCTGCCTGGCTGATCCGGTGGGGCGCTGACTGTTCACATTTTTATTTGTGTGTTTTCTTGTGTTCCTTTACAAGTTCTGCTAAACACTCAGAAAGTATCCGTATGGCTGGGAGGATTGTGTCAGTCCTTATTCAGCATTCAATCTGGTGACCGGGTCAGTGGAGTTCCCCTGCGTCACTCTCTTGGCTCCAATTTCCTTGGAGCCTAGAGTTTCCTTCCTCTCTTGGGAGGATTGGGGGCTTAGTGCCTTTTTACCGCTGTTTGATCGGTTTGGCCTTCTGAGGCTCTGGAACTGTCCTTGGATTTGTTCCAGCTGTGGTTCTCTTCTTGAGACCATTTGGACTTTTTCCATTCCTCGGGTACCTTTGGGGGACCTGGTTCCCTTTGGGAGTTGGTTCCTTTGTAGAGACATGGGCAGTGTGGTCTCCTTGAGCTCTGTTTAGGGTTTCTTCCCTGGAGCTGGGGGATGTCTCCGCATCCTTCTTTCTTCTTCTCTGATTTTGGGGCTGATGTGGAGACTAGCCTTTGTTCAAATTACTTTGTCCTCTAGGTATCCCCTTGTTCTTGGTTGTAGTGTGGCTATTGCACCTAGGGCTCTAGTGACCTTGTTTCGGTCTTGCTTCCTTAGCTCCTTGGAGCATTGTACTCTGGCAAGGGGTGGTCTCGTCTTCTGATCAGGATTGCAAGTTTTTCTCTTTGGCCATTTTCCTTTGGACATTGTATGGTATCTCCCGGGGATCTGGTTTTATATCAGATGGGGGATTTCATTTTTTGGGTTCTTGTTTCTATTGGGGGTTTGGACCTCTCCTCGGTGGCTGAGTTTTTTCTCAGCGTTTCCTTTATGGATCCCGTTGCGGGTTGTACCGGACTGTTAGAATCTAGAGCTGGTCCAGGGTTCCCCACTTCCAGGAAACTTAGGCAGTATCCTTTGGTTGGGCTAGTTGATCTAGTTTAGTTGACCAGGTTTTTCTGGGTGCAGATGCCCCTGGGCTTGCGTTTCACCTTGGTCGGTTTCCCTTGGTCAGCTTGCTAAAAGAGTGGATGGTTTCGCTGCTCTGCAAGCATAGGGGTTCTCTGTGGAACCACTGCAGCTATGGCACCTTGATCGGTATGCTAGCCAGTTAAATACTTCAGGTAATTCCATCCAGGTCAGGGCGTTGGAGAATTGTTCTATAGGTTCAGGCTATAGCTGTGTCCTGGGGGCAGGTGCTCTGTCCTTCCAGCCCGTTTGTAGGCCCCCTTTGTCTTGAGGAGGCTTATGTCCTTCTTTCGGAAGAGTGGTCCCTTTCTTGGGACTTCTCCTGGCTTCAGGAGATTAGGACACATGGGTTAACCTATTTTGGAGAGAGGTAAGTTCTCTGGGTTGTTCTGTCCATTTGGAGAGTTGCTGGCTCCGCCTTGAGTCTATGTTGGGCCTTTAGCTAGATCTCTAGGTCTTCGGCCTTGTTGACGGTCTCCATGTGGTATTTCAGGTTGGCACCCGAGCACTCTTGTAATGGCTGTGCCATTTTTTTCCACTTGTTGTTTGAGCCTGGGGTTTTTCTGTCCAATGTAGAATGGAGAGTCTCTGATGAAACGCCACTAGGGGGCGTGAAACACGTCAGATGTGTACTCCAAGTTATACCTGTATGCCTTAAGTGAAGAATAAAGTTTTCTAAATTTTTATTGCTATGTGCTGCCAGTCCTTTTTTCTACATTGTACTTTTATGGCAAACTGATTCGTTGCCTTTCGGCATTGCACCCTGTCACCTTGAGTATCCCAGTACAGTATAGCTGCGGTTACGGTAACGCCTGTGACGTCATCCGTTTGAGCCAGCAACTGGATGCCGACTAGAGAGCTCGGAGCGGCCACTCTCGCATCATCTGCTTGGGATTTTTCTGTCCCCTGGCTTCAGACCTGCTGACACTTGGGGTAGGTCCTGAGATCCGTTGTTCTCTCGAATCTTGGGGTCACATTGGTTCTTGTTGAGGTTCTGGGCTCTCCTTTTATTTTGAGACCTATGTGTAGGTCTGGCGGTTTTGGTTGCCTAGAGTGTGCCTTCTGTAGTGGAGGTTTAGCACTCTACATTTTGGTAGCCGCTTCTAGCAAGTGTTTCTTCTGTGTCATCCTGAGGATGGCTGCGTGTTTTTGACTCAGGTGTTTGCCTTCGTCTGGGTCTGCTACATGTAATTTTGCCTCAGGGTTCTTAGTTCGGATGATGTTTGGTCTCCATTTTCAGTTTGCTCCTAGGCACTGGTTGACTTGCTGCCTGGCAAGTGAAGGGTTGCTCTTTGAAACCAGCTACAGATGTTTGCGCCTTGATCGAGGCTAGCTAGCTGTTCCAATCCTTGCAGGGTGTTGGGAGAACTTTTTCTCTGTTCTGCTACCGGTTCTAAACCTTGTGGTTTCTATTTGGATTGGGAGTTGCCTCCCCTTGTTGTCAGGACCCATTTAGGTCTTGCAAACTTGGTTTGATTGGGGTTTTTTTTTGTTTATGGAGTTTGTGGTAACCTTTTGGGTTCCATTTGGTTCTTCCTTGCCTTGTTCCTTTGGGAGTTCTGGTGGAGGTTCCCTTTGCTAGTAAGGGGTGTGTGGTGGGGGACCGGCAGGTGACTGTGTCTCCCGGAGGACTGTTGGCTCAGTTGTGTCTGATGTTGCGGTCTCTAGCTAGGCTTCCGGGCTATCTGCTGGTCAGTGTCCTTGGGGACTTTTCCCTTTTTGTTTTCTCTGTTTCGGACAAAGCAGGGTTTTTGTTGGGTAGTGGTTTCAGACCTGGTGCCCTCAAAATGGGACGCCTATTGTACCCTCCTGTTTTGGCATTCAGTGTCCTGATTGGGTATTGTTTTCCCAAAAGTAATGAATGCAGCTGTGGATTCTTTCCATTTAGGAAGAAAAACATAAATTATTCTTACCTGATAATTTTCAGGTAAGTCCACAGCTCCCCACCCGTCTTTTTTTATGTGGGGCGTCTTTGTTTTTTATTCTTCTGGCACCTTTTCACCCAGATATTTCTTCTACTGTTCCTTGTTCCTCGGCAGAATAACTGGGGGATGAGGGGAGTGGGAGGAGTATTTAAGCCTTTGGCTGGGGTGTCTTTGCCTCCTCCTGGTGACCAGGTTCTTAATTCCCAAAAGTAATGAATGCAGCTGTGGACTCTTTCCATTGGAAGA
The DNA here is from genome assembly GCF_027579735.1 of Bombina bombina. Classification (NCBI taxonomy): domain Eukaryota; kingdom Metazoa; phylum Chordata; class Amphibia; order Anura; family Bombinatoridae; genus Bombina; species Bombina bombina. The sequence goes on from NC_069505.1 coordinate 19,762,111, forward strand.
AAAGAAAATTATCAGTTAAGCATAATTCATGTTTTTTGGGAAAATAGTGAAAAAGGAAACATTTATCTGTCAGAAAGCTATGCAGTTAGGATTTAATGTTCTATACAGACATTCAGCACATTGTTTTATTTCATTTAAATAGTTCAAACAAAATGATGATGACTTAAATAAATATATAACATGAGCAATGTACTTATTATGTGAGCGCACAAGGTATAGTACTGAAGACATTCACTTGCTGTATGTAAGTTAACAGATCATTACACTCTTGAGTTCACAATGCCATAAAGAAATAAGATAGCAGTTTATGTTCCTTGCAAACCCTAAGGAGAAGTGTTGTGTAATGCTATACAATAAGTCTATCATCTTCAACAATATTGTCACAATTTAAATCAAGTAGTTTTTATTTTTTATATAATAGTTTTATGTTGCGCAGGTAGAACTCTTACAAGTACGTCATTTCAGAGATAATCTGTATCAGTATGTCTGCTAGTCCATTTGTCTGTGTCTATCTATCTGTATCAGTTTATCTATCTATCTGTATCTGTCTGTCTGTTTATCTATCTGTCTGTCTGTTTAGCTATCTATCTGTATCTGTCTGTCTGTTTATCTATCTATACAGTTGATATCTATTAATTATCTATCTGTCTAGTTGTCTATCTATTTGTCTGTCTGCTTCTGTTTATTTATCTGTTTATCTATCAATTCAGCATCTAGCTGTTTGTCTATCTATCATCTATCTATTAATATCTAAATCTATCTATTAATTTCTATCTGTCTGTATATGTATCTGTATCTGTCTGTTTATCTATCTGTATCTGTCTATCTGTTTATCTATCTATATAGTTTATATCTATTAATTATCTATCTATTGGTCTAGTTGTCTATCTATTTGTCTGTTTATCTATCTATACAGTATCTAGCTGTCTATCATCTATCTATCTATTACAATCTAAATATATCTATTAATTTCTATCTGTCTGTCTGTTTATCTATCTATCTATCTGTATCTGTCTATCTGTTTATCTATCTATACAGTTTATATCTATTAATTATCTATCTGTCTAGTTGTCTATCTATTTGTCTGTCTGCCTCTGTTTATCTGTCTGTTTGTCTGTTTATCTATCTATACATTATCTACTGTAGCTGTTTGTTTGTCTATCTATCATCTATCTATATATTAATATCTAAATCTAGCTATTAATTTCTATATGTCTGTTTATATATATATATATATATCTGTCTGTCTATATATCTATCTATCTATTTGTCTGTTTATCTATCTGTACAGTATCTGTCTGTCTATCTATTAATATCTATCTGTATCTGCCTATCTGTTTATCTATCTATACAGTTTATATCTATTAATTATCTGTCTAGTTGTCTATCTATTTGTCTGTCTGCCTCTGTTTATCTGTCTGTTTATCAATCTATACAGTATCTAGCTGTTTGTCTATCTATCATCTATCTATTAATATCTAAATCTAGCTATTAATTTCTATCTGTCTGTATATATATATATATATCTGTCTGTCTATATATCTATCTATCTATTTGTCTGTTTATCTATCTGTACAGTATCTGTCTGTATATATATATATATCTGTCTGTCTATATATCTATCTATCTATTTGTCTGTTTATCTATCTGTACAGTATCTGTCTGTCTATCTATTAATATCTATCTGTGTCTGCCTATCTGTTTATCTATCTATACAGTTTATATCTATTAATTATCTGTCTAGTTGTCTATCTATTTGTCTGTCTGCCTCTGTTTATCTGTCTGTTTATCAATCTATACAGTATCTAGCTGTTTGTCTATCTATCATCTATCTATTAATATCTAAATCTAGCTATTAATTTCTATCTGTCTGTATATATATATATATATCTGTCTGTCTATCTATCTATCTATCTATCTATTTGTCTGTTTATCTATCTGTACAGTATCTGTCTGTCTATCTATTAATATCTATCTCTGTCTCTTTCTATCTGTCTATCTATTTAATATTTTTCTATCTATACAGTATCTATCTATACATATCTGTCTGCCTTTCATATCTATCTACTAATATCTCTCTGCTTATCTATATCTATTTTCTGTCATTCGTCCTATCTACATTTATCTAATGTCTATCTGCCTGTCCATCTTTCCGTCTGTCAATCAAATTACAAGCAAATGAATGATATAACATTTACACTAGAATCAGTTAAATGAGTAAAACCATGAGTTGATAATAGCACAATAGGAGATAAAATGGATTAATAAACTATACAATGACAGTAGCAGAACAAACCTTGTTGTCTTTAGTAGTTGTTTTCCAGGTGTGAAGCTTTGGGAATAAATGATATAGAAAGGAGAAGTGTTGATCTCAGAAGAAGTTGCAGTAATGATGCCTCTCTATATATATAGTCCTTTGTGCTGTACTCACTGCTAATTCTGTGGGGTTTACAGTAGTGGTGGTTTTGTTGTATGTGTTAACGTATCTATTGCGCAATCAGACAGCAGCTGGAGATTACAGAGAGGCAAAGGATATTAATGAAACTCATATTTCTGTGCTAGGGCCACGTACACTCTCATACAGGTAGATA
>NC_069505.1:19779701-19789701 GCF_027579735.1 Bombina bombina
ACAGTAACGGTTTTGTTTTAAAACGGTTTTTGTGCTTTATTGACAAGTTTAAGCCTGTTTAACATGTCTGTGCCTTCAGATAAGCTATGTTCTATATGTATGAAAGCCAATGCGTCTCCCCCTTCAAAATTGTGTGATAATTGTGCCATAGCGTCCAAACAAAGTAAGGACAGTACTGTCACAAATAATGAAATTGCCCAAGATGATTCATCAGATGAAGGGAGTAGACATGGTTCTACATCATCTCCTTCTGTGTCTACGCCAGTTTTGCCCACGCAGGAGGCCCCTAGTACTTCTAGCGCGCCAATGCTTATTACCATGCAACAATTGACGGCTGTAATGGATAACTCCATAGCAAATATTTTATCCAAAATGCCTGCATATCAGAGAAAGCGCGATTGCTCTGTTTTAAACACTGAAGAGCAGGAGGGCGCTGATGATAATTGTTCTGTCATACCCTCACACCAATCTGAAGGGGCCATGAGGGAGGTTTTGTCAGATGGGGAAATTTCAGATTCAGAAAAAATTTCTCAACAGGCTGAACCTGATGTTGTGACATTTAAATTAGAACATCTCCGCGCACTGCTTAAGGAGGTGTTATCTACTCTGGATGATTGTGACAACTTGGTCATTCCAGAAAAATTATGTAAGATGGACAAGTTCCTAGAGGTTCCGGTGCACCCCGACGCTTTTCCTATACCCAAGCGGGTGGCGGACATAGTGAATAAGGAGTGGGAGAAGCCCGGCATACCTTTTGTTCCCCCTCCTATATTTAAGAAATTATTTCCTATGGTCGACCCCAGAAAGGACTTATGGCAGACAGTCCCTAAGGTCGAGGGGGCAGTTTCTACTCTAAACAAGCGCACTACTATTCCTATCGAAGATAGTTGTGCTTTCAAAGATCCTATGGATAAAAAATTGGAAGGTTTGCTTAAAAAGATTTTTGTACAGCAAGGTTACCTTCTACAACCCATTTCGTGCATTGTTCCTGTCACTACAGCAGCGGGGTTCTGGTTCGAGGAACTAGAAAAGTCGCTCAGTAGAGAGACTCCATATGAGGAGGTTATGGACAGAGTTCACACACTTAAGTTGGCTAACTCTTTTATTTTAGATGCCGCTTTGCAATTAGCTAGATTAGCGGCGACAAATTCAGGGTTTGCAATTGTGGCGCGCAGAGCGCTTTGGCTAAAGTCTTGGTCAGCGGATGTATCATCCAAGACAAAATTGCTTAACATCCCCTTCTAGGGTAAAACTCTCTTTGGACCAGAATTGAAAGAGATTATCTCAGACATCACTGGGGGAAAGGGCCACGCCCTCCCACAAGATAGGCCTTTCAAGGCCAAGAATAAGTCTAATTTTCGTTCCTTTCGTAATTTCAGGAACGGACCGGCCTCTAATTCTGCATCCTCTAAGCAAGAGGGTAATGCCTCACAGTCCAAACCAGCCTGGAAACCGATGCAAGGCTGGAACAAGGGTAAGCAGACCAAGAAGCCTGCTACCGCTAACAAAACAGCATGAAGGAGTAGCCCCCGATCCGGGACCAGATCTAGTGGGGGGCAGACTCTCTCTCTTTGCTCAGGCTTGGGCAAGAGATGTTCAGGATCCCTGGACGCTAGAAATAGTTTCTCAGGGTTATCTTCTGGAATTCAAGGAACTATCCCCAAGGGGAAGGTTCCACATGTCTCACTTATCCTCAAACCAAATAAAGAGACAGGCGTTCTTACATTGTGTAGAAGACCTGCTAAAGATGGGAGTGATACACCCAGTTCCAATGACGGAACAAGGAATGGGATTTTACTCAAATCTGTTCGTAGTTCCCAAAAAGAGGGAACCTTCAGACCAATTCTGGATTTAAAGATCCTAAACAAATTTCTCAGGGTACCATCGTTCAAAATGGAAACCATTCGAACGATTCTACCCACTATCCAGGAAGGTCAATTTATGACTACCGTGGATCTAAAGGATGCGTACCTACATATTCCTATCCACAAAGAACATCATCAGTTCCTAAGGTTTGCCTTTCTGGACAAACATTACCAGTTTGTGGCCCTCCCATTCGGATTAGCCACTGCTCCAAGGATTTTCACAAAGGTACTCGGGTCCCTTCTAGCGGTTGTAAGACCGAGGGGCATTGCAGTAGTACCATACTTGGACGACATTCTAATACAAGCGTCGTCCCTTTCAAAAGCACAGGCTCATACAGACATCGTTCTGGCCTTTCTCAGATCTCACGGATGGAAGGTGAACATAGAAAAAAGTTCTCTGTCTCCGTCAACAAGAGTTCCCTTCCTGGGAACAATAATAGATTCCTTAGAAATGAGGATCTTTCTGACAGATGTCAGAAAGTCAAAACTTCTAAGCGCTTGTCAAGTTCTTCATTCTGTTCCACGTCCTTCCATAGCTCAGTGCATGGAAGTAGTAGGGTTGATGGTTGCAGCAATGGACATAGTTCCTTTTGCGTGAATTCATCTAAGACCATTACAACTGTGCATGCTGAAACAGTGGAATGGGGACTATACAGACTTGTCTCCAGTGATTCAAGTAGATCAGAAGACCAGAGATTCACTCCGTTGGTGGATATCCCTGGACCACCTATCCCAGGGAACGAGCTTCCGCAGACCAGAGTGGGTCATTGTCACGACCGACGCCAGTCTAGTGGGCTGGGGTGCGGTCTGGGAATCCCTGAAAGCTCAGGGACTATGGTCTCGGGAAGAGTCTCTTCTCCCGATAAACATTCTGGAACTAAGAGCGATATTCAATGCTCTCAGGGCTTGGCCTCAGCTTGCAAAGGCCAGATTCATAAGATTCCAATCAGACAACATGACGACTGTTGCGTATATCAATCATCAGGGGGGAACAAGGAGTTCCCTGGCGATGAAAGAAGTAACCAAAATAATACAATGGGCGGAGAATAACTCCTGCCATCTATCTGCGATCCACATCCCAGGTGTGGAAAGCTGGGAAGCGGATTATCTGAGTCGTCAGACATTCCATCCGGGGGAGTGGGAACTCCACCCGGAGATTTTTGCCCAGTTGTCTCAATTATGGGGCATTCCAGACATGGATCTGATGGCATCTCGTCAGAACTTCAAGGTTCCTTGCTACGGGTCCAGATCCAGGGATCCCAAGGCGACTCTAGTGGATGCACTAGTAGCGCCTTGGACCTTCAACCTAGCTTATGTGTTCCCACCTTTTCCTCTCATTCCCAGGCTGGTAGCCAGGATCAAACAGGAGAGCGTCTCGGTGATCTTGATAGCTCCTGCGTGGCCACGCAGGACTTGGTATGCAGACCTGGTGAATATGTCATCGGTTCCACCATGGAAGCTACCTTTGAGACAGGACCTTCTTGTTCAGGGTCCATTCGAACATCCAAATCTGGTCTCCCTCCAGCTGACGGCTTGGAGATTGAACGCTTGATTCTATCAAAACGTGGGTTTTCAGATTCGGTGATTGATACTCTGGTTCAGGCCAGAAAACCGGTAACTAGAAAGATTTACCATAAAATATGGAAAAGATATATCTGCTGGTGTGAATCCAAGGGATTCCCTTGGAATAAGGTAAAAATTCCTAAGATTCTTTCCTTTCTGCAAGAAGGTTTGGATAAAGGATTATCCGCGAGTTCTCTAAAGGGACAGATTTCTGCTTTATCTGTCTTACTACACAAATGACTGGCAGCTATGCCAGATGTTCAAGCATTTGTTCAGGCTCTGGTTAGGATCAAGCCTGTTTACAGACCTTTGACTCCTCCCTGGAGTTTAAATCTAGTTCTTTCAGTTCTTCAAGGGGTTCCGTTTGAACCTCTACATTCCATAGATATTAAGTTGTTATCTTGGAAAGTTTTGTTTTTGGTTGCTATTTCTTCTGCTAGAAGAGTTTCAGAGTTATCTGCTCTGCAGTGTTCTCCGCCCTATCTGGTGTTCCATGCAGATAAGGTGGTTTTGCGTACTAAGCCTGGTTTTCTTCCAAAGGTTGTTTCTAACAAAAATATTAACCAGGAGATAGTTGTACCTTCTTTGTGTCCGAATCCAGTTTCAAAGAAGGAACGTTTGTTACACAATTTGGACGTAGTCTGTGCTCTAAAATTCTATTTAGAAGCTACAAAAGATTTCAGACAAACATCTTCTCTGTTTGTCGTCTATTCTGGTAAAAGGAGAGGTCAAAAAGCGACTTCTACCTCTCTTTCCTTTTGGCTTAAAAGCATCATCCGATTGGCTTACGAGACTGCCGGACGGCAGCCTCCTGAAAGAATCACAGCTCACTCCACTAGGGCTGTGGCTTCCACATGGGCCTTCAAGAACGAGGCTTCTGTTGATCAGATATGTAAGGCAGCGACTTGGTCTTCACTGCACACTTTTGCCAAATTTTACAAATTTGATAGTTTTGCTTCTTCGGAGGCTATTTCTCCTGTTAAGTGTGATCAGTCCACGGGTCATCATTACTTCTGGGATATTGCTCCTCCCCAACAGGAAGTGCAAGAGGATTCACCCAGCAGAGCTGCCATATAGCTCCTCCCCTCTACGTCACCTCCAGTCATTCTCTTGCACCCAACGAATAGATAGGATGTGTGAGAGGACTGTGGTGATTATACTTAGTTTCATACCTTCAATCAAAAGTTTGTTATTTTATAATAGCACCGGAGTGTGTTATTCCTTCTCTGGTAGAATTTGAAGAAGAATCTACCTGAGTTTTTACTATGATTTTAGCCGGCGTAGTTAAGATCATATTGCTGTTTCTCGGCCATCTGAGGAGAGGTAAACTTCAGATCAGGGGACAGCGGGCAGATTAATCTGCAAAGAGGTATGTAGCAGCTTATTATTTTCTGACAATGGAATTGATGAGAAAATTCTGCCATACCGATATAATGTAAACTCAGCCTTAAATGCAGTAGTAGCAACTGGTATCAGGCTGTCATGTATGTATATTTTACACTTCAGTATTCTGGGGAATGGCACTTCACTGGAATTATACTGTATGCATAAAACTTTAGCCTAATTTGCAGGGACTAGCAACAGGCTTTTTAATAACACTTAATTTATTAATGTTAAACTTTTTTTGCTGGCATGTAAAATCGTTTCATTTCTGAGGTACTGGGTGAATAAAATATTTTGGGCACTATTTTTTTCCACTTGGCAGTTGTTTTATTTAATTTATTACAGTTTACTGATCTCTCTCACTGTTGTGTGTGAGGGGGAGGGGCCGTTTTTGGCGCTTTTGCTACGCATCAAAAAATTCAGTCAGAAGCTCACTGTACTTCCTGCATGATCCGGTTCATCTCTACAGAACTCAGGGGTCTTCAAAACTTGTTTTGAGGGAGGTAATCACTCACAGCAGAGCTGTGAGATTGTAGTTGACTGTGATAAAAACGTTTATTTCTGTAACTTTTTTTTCTGCTATCAGGGTTAGTTATCCTTTGCTAATGGGAACAAGCCTTTGCTAAAATTGTGTTTTTTACAAAGATTTGATGCTATAACCTTTCAGTTTATTAACTTTCAACTGTCATAACTCTTTCTGTGCTTCTTATAGGCACAGTACGTTTTCTTATTATAATAAATTACTTGAAAAGTATTTCCAAGTTGCTAGTTTATTTGCTAGTGTGTTAAACATGTCTGATTCAGAGGAAGACATCTGTGCTATATGTGCTAATGCCAAAGTGGAGCCCAATAGAAATTTATGTACTAACTGCATTGATGCTACTTTAAATAAGAGTCAATCTGTACAAATTGAACACATTTCACCAAACAACGAGGGAGAGTTATGCCGACTAACTCGCCTCACGTGTCAGTACCTGCATCTCCCGCTCGGGAGGTGCGTGATATTGTGGCGCCGAGTACATCTGGGCGGCCATTACAAATCACATTACAGGATATGGCTACTGTTATGACTGAAGTTTTGGCTAAATTACCAGAACTAAGAGGTAAGCGTGATCACTCTGGGATGAGAACAGAGTGCGCTGATAATGTTAGGGCCATGTCAGATACTGCGTCACAACTTGCAGAACATGAGGACGGAGAGCTTCATTCTGCGGCTGACGGTTCTGATCCAAACAGATTGGATTCAGATATTTCAAATTTTAAATTTAAGCTGGAAAACCTCCGTGTATTACTAGGGGAGGTGTTAGCGGCTCTGAATGATTGTAACACAGTTGCAATACCAGAGAAAATGTGTAGGTTGGATAAATATTTTGCGGTACCGTCGAGTACTGACGTTTTTCCTATACCTAAGAGACTTACTGAAATTGTTACTAAGGAGTGGGATAGACCCGGTGTGCCGTTCTCACCCCCTCCAATATTTAGAAAGATGTTTCCAATAGACACCACCACACGGGACTTATGGCAAACGGTCCCTAAGGTGGAGGGAGCAGTTTCTACTTTAGCTAAGCGTACCACTATCCCGGTGGAGGATAGCTGTGCCTTTTCAGATCCAATGGATAAAAAGTTAGAGGGTTACCTTAAGAAAATGTTTGTTCAACAAGGTTTTATATTGCAACCCCTTGCATGCATTGCGCCTGTCACGGCTGCAGAAGCATTTTGGTTTGAGTCTCTGGAAGAGACACTTGAATCAGCTCCATTAGATGAGATTACACACAAGCTTAAAGCTCTTAAGTTAGCTAACTCATTTATTTCAGATGCCGTAGTACATTTAACTAAGCTTATGGCTAAGAATTCCGGATTCGCCATTCAGGCGCGCAGAGCACTGTGGCTAAAATCCTGGTCAGCTGACGTTACTTCTAAGTCTAAATTACTTAATATACCTTTCAAAGGGCAGACCTTATTCGGGCCCGGATTGAAAGAAATTATCGCTGACATTACAGGAGGTAAAGGCCATGCCCTGCCTCAAGACAGAGCCAAACCTAAGGCTAGACAATCTAATTTTCGTTCCTTTCGGAATTTCAAAGCAGGAGCAGCATCAACTTCCTCTGCTCCAAAACAAGAAGGATCTGTTGCTCGCTACAGACAAGGCTGGAGACCTAACCAGTCCTGGAACAAGGGCAAGCAGGCCAGGAAACCTGCTGCTGCCCCTAAAACAGCATGAATTGAGGGCCCCCGATCCGGGAACGGATCTAGTGGGGGGCAGACTTTCTCTCTTCGCCCAGGCTTGGGCAAGAGATGTCCAGGATCCCTGGGCGCTAGAGATAATATCTCAGGGATACCTTCTGGACTTCAAATACTCTCCCCCAAGAGAGAGATTTCATCTGTCAAGGTTGTCAACAAACCAAATAAAGAAAGAGGCGTTTCTACGCTGCGTACAAGAGCTTTTATTAATGGGAGTAATCCATCCAGTTCCACGGTCGGAACAGGGACAAGGGTTTTACTCAAATCTGTTTGTGGTTCCCAAAAAAGAGGGAACTTTCAGGCCAATCCTGGATTTAAAGATCCTAAACAAATTCCTAAGAGTTCCATCGTTCAAGATGGAGACTATTCGGACAATTTTACCCATGATCCAAAAGGGTCAGTACATGACCACAGTGGATTTAAAAGATGCTTACCTTCACATACCGATCCACAAAGATCATTACCGGTATCTAAGGTTTGCCTTTCTAGACAGGCATTACCAGTTTGTAGCTCTTCCATTCGGATTGGCTACGGCTCCAAGAATCTTCACAAAGGTTCTGGGTGCTCTTCTGGCGGTACTAAGACCGCAAGGAATTTCGGTAGCTCCGTACCTAGACGACATTCTGATACAAGCTTCAAGCTTTCAAACTGCCAAGTCTCATACAGAGTTAGTACTGGCATTTCTAAGGTCGCATGGATGGAAGGTGAACGAAAAGAAGAGTTCTCTCTTTCCACTCACAAGAGTTCCCTTCCTGGGGACTCTTATAGATTCTGTAGAAATGAAAATTTACCTGACAGAAGACAGGTTAACAAAACTTCAAAGTGCATGCCGTGTCCTTCATTCCATTCAACACCCGTCAGTGGCTCAATGCATGGAGGTAATCGGCTTAATGGTAGCGGCAATGGACATAGTACCCTTTGCACGCCTACACCTCAGACCGCTACAATTGTGCATGCTAAGTCAGTGGAATGGGGATTACTCAGACTTGTCCCCTTCTCTGAATCTGGATCAAGAGACCAGAAATTCTCTTCTATGGTGGCTTTCTCGGCCACATCTGTCCAGGGGGATGCCATTCAGCAGGCCAGACTGGACAATTGTAACAACAGACGCCAGCCTACTAGGTTGGGGCGCCGTCTGGAATTCTCTGAAGGCTCAGGGACAATGGAATCAGGAGGAGAGTCTCCTACCAATAAACATTCTGGAATTGAGAGCAGTTCTCAATGCCCTTCTGGCTTGGCCCCAGTTGACAACTCGGGGGTTCATCAGGTTTCAATCGGACAACATCACGACTGTAGCCTACATCAACCATCAGGGAGGGACAAGAAGCTCCCTAGCAATGATGGAAGTATCAAAGATAATTCGCTGGGCAGAGTCTCACTCTTGCCACCTGTCAGCAATCCACATCCCGGGAGTGGAGAACTGGGAGGCGGATTTTTTAAGTCGTCAGACTTTTCATCCGGGGGAGTGGGAACTTCATCCGGAGGTCTTTGCCCAAATACTTCGTCATTGGGGCAAACCAGAGATAGATCTCATGGCGTCTCGACAGAACGCCAAGCTTCCTCGTTACGGGTCCAGATCCAGGGATCCGGGAGCGGTCCTGATAGATGCCTTGACAGCACCTTGGACCTTCAGGATGGCTTATGTGTTTCCACCCTTCCCGATGCTTCCTCGATTGATTGCCAGAATCAAACAGGAGAGAGCATCAGTGATTCTAATAGCGCCTGCATGGCCACGCAGGACTTGGTATGCAGATCTGGTGGACATGTCATCCTGTCCACCTTGGTCTCTACCTCTGAAACAGGACCTTCTGATACAGGGTCCTTTCAAACATCAAAATCTAACTTCTCTGAAGCTGACTGCTTGGAAATTGAACGCTTGATTTTATCAAAACGTGGTTTTTCTGAGTCAGTTATTGATACCTTAATACAGGCTAGGAAGCCTGTTACCAGAAAGATTTACCATAAAATATGGCGTAAATACCTATATTGGTGCGAATCCAAAGGTTACTCTTGGAGTAAGGTTAGGATTCCTAGGATATTGTCTTTTCTACAAGAAGGTTTAGAAAAGGGTTTATCCACTAGTTCCTTAAAGGGACAGATCTCAGCTCTGTCCATTCTGTTGCACAAACGTCTGTCAGAAGTTCCAGACGTTCAGGCTTTTTGTCAGGCTTTGGCCAGGATTAAGCCTGTGTTTAAAACTGTTGCTCCGCCATGGAGTTTAAACCTTGTTCTTAACGTTTTACAGGGCGTTCCGTTTGAACCCCTTCATTCCATTGATATAAAGTTGTTATCTTGGAAAATTCTATTTTTAATGGCTATTTCCTCGGCTCGAAGAGTCTCTGAGTTATCAGCCTTACATTGTGAATCTCCTTATTTGATTTTTCACTCGGATAAGGTAGTTCTGCGTACTAAACCTGGGTTCTTACCTAAGGTAGTCACTAACAGGAATATCAATCAAGAGATTGTTGTTCCATCCTTGTGTCCAAATCCTTCTTCAAGGAAGGAACGACTTCTGCACAATCTGGATGTAGTTCGTGCCCTAAAATTTTACTTACAGGCAACTAAAGATTTTCGACAAAAGTCTTCCCTGTTTGTCGTTTACTCTGGTCAGAGGAGAGGTCAAAAAGCTTCTGCTACCTCTCTCTCTTTTTGGCTTCGTAGCATAATACGTTTAGCTTATGAGACTGCTGGACAGCAGCCTCCTGAAAGAATTACAGCTCATTCCACTAGAGCTGTGGCTTCCACGTGGGCCTTTAAGAATGAGGCCTCTGTTGAACAGATTTGCAAGGCTGCAACTTGGTCTTCGCTTCATACTTTTTCCAAATTTTACAAATTTGACACTTTTGCTTCTTCGGAGGCTATTTTTGGGAGAAAGGTTCTTCAGGCAGTGGTTCCTTCTGTATAAAGAGCCTGCCTGTCCCTCCCGTCATCCGTGTACTTTTGCTTTG